>NC_081314.1:89657104-89960134 GCF_026419965.1 Kogia breviceps | reverse complement strand
GTTTTTAAGTCAAAAGGTAAAACCCTGCTGGGGTCATACATTTTCCCCAGAATCTGGAAATCCAGCTATTCTCTCTTCCACTTACATCATCACTGTAATAAAGAATCTGCCCTGGGAGCCCAGCTGGCAAGGTTCTGAATGGTGCCAGAGGCAGAAGAGACAGTGGGTCATTTCCATTCCAGACTGCTGTATTGTTGACAGCTCTGCAGATCTGTCTCGGAAGCCCTTAGAGAGCAGAGTTGTTATGTAACACACTGCCACAGATTGCTGCGAGGAACTTTCTGCGGAGATCTCATTTCAGTATGGCCATTCCCCTTCTTTGGAAATCATACCAAATCATTCTAAAATGACAGATGGGGCTTCTCTGACAAAGGCTTACAAAAAAGATAATAATAACAATAATTTGTTAGATGTCTAAATGTTGTCAGGGACTGCATGAGGAATTTTTATGTGTAAGTTCATTCTTATTTAATCCTCACAGCAATGTCGTGCTGTAGGTGTTAGTATACCCGTTTTACAGATGTAGAAAAGTGAGACTCAGAGTGCTTAATGAACCACTCCAAGATTAGAAAGCTGTGGGTAGTGAGGCCAGAATTCAAACCCAGATCTTTCTGACTCTAAATCTGTGCTTTTTTTTTTTTTTTTTTTTTTTTACTACACAACAACTGCTCCAACACAGCATGGACACATTTCTAGTTCCCGCTGTGATTTCAGCACAAGAAACAGGTTTATGTTATTTCCATAATGGTTCAGAGTCACTGAAAGAACTGGGAGTACAGACCTCAGGTGAAGGAACTCTTTCAGAAACTATCAATAAGTATAACTCCTTCTTAGCTCCTTTCTATTTGAAGATGAGGATGCCTTGTACTGGTTTTCTCAAACTCTAATGAACAAATGAATCACCCAAGATTTCTGCATGCCTGGGGATGGAGTCTGTGATTCTACATTTCTAACAAGCTCCCAGGTGATGCTGATGACACTGATCTGGTACCGCAGGTCCTATGTCTGACACTCACCTTCCTACTGAGGGCTGTTTTCAAAGCAGCAGTTCAAGCTGAAAACTTGGCTAACAGCTCACATGGCATGCCTGACTTCTGATTCTGGGCCAGTTTGTCAGGTCATTGGGCATTAGACATAATTCAAGGAGTTTCTGGCACAGAGCACATCGTGAAAAAAAATCATTTTTAGATCCCACAACTGGAAATTAAAATGATAATGTCTCTAACATATGAAGTTCCTATTTTTTTACATTATTGTTATTTTTAACAATAGTATCTGGTAATAATTCAAATAACACCTTTCCTCTGAGAAATTCAATGAGCTTTACTAACCTTAATTGTCTAACAGCGATTCCCAGGTGTAGAGAAAGCTGTCTCAAAGATCACAGTAAATTTAAAATTGTTCCACTTCCCTCCTTTCTTCGCCCCAAATGTAGTGATGAATTAGTGGTGAGGGGTTACTAATTGGCAAAGACCCACTAGCTCATAATTTGAGGCACAGGAAATTTCGTAAAGCAAGGATAAATGCAAGAAATAATCAACAGAGAGATGGTTGTGAGTGCAGAGAATGTTGGAGAAAGAGAAAAGGAGAGCATTAAAAAGAAGTAAGAGTAAGGAAAGAAAGAGCAAAATCATAGAACTAGCTGCATGACCTTGGATGAGTCATTTAACCACTAGGTGGCTCAGCTTTTTCATCTGTAAGAAAAGGAGGTGAATTTTATGATTTTAAAAGTCCTTTAAAACTCTAATAGTCCCCTGAGAAGAAAGATGTGGGAATTAAGTAGCTCATCAACCTGTTAAACCACTAAACCTGTTAAAGAAATCTGTTTGACTTTTAACTTTTTAACTAATTACCTGAAACGAATTCCCAAGTCTATATTACCAAACCCACCTCCCTGGAAACTGATGAGAAAACCATTTAATAATAAGGAGCCAATCATGGCCAGAAAAACTAATCAGGAACCCCATCTTCAGCTTTTTGATGCTACAAGAAATGTTTTACTTAAAAAGTTTTTAGCTCCTTAATTAACCACTAGTTAATACCCATGTCCAGAAGAAGTACCTCTGCTGGCCCGAGGACCCCTGGGATAGCCCTGACAATAGAAGGTCCCACTCACAGTTTGTCCCTTTAAATCTATGTTAATTTTCTCTACAGGGATCTTGATTCCTCTTTGACAATTCATCACCTCTGTTAATAAGAGTTGCACATCCCAGGAGCCTTAGTGTTGTCAGGTACAGTCGATTTTTGTTTTTAAAATAAGAGATCTTTGGGACCAGGTGAGAGATAGATATATAGATATAGATATATACATACACACATACATATGCATATATACACATATATAGGTGTTTATACATATGATGATACTTTTTCTGGTTTTAATGAATACCTGGTGATGGAAACCCCTTCTCTAAGTCATTTGATACTGGAATCCTCCCGTCCAAAAAGGCTGCCGCAGGACCTGGTGATTTGGTCACTAACCTCCGTAATGAGGATTCCAACATGAGAACAATTTAGGGTGCAGCATGTTATTTGGTGTTATATCAGAGTTATCTATACTTTGCCCCTCTCACTGAGTATGTTTTCTGGACTAATCATTACATTTGTGGCTAAATGGAGAAACATCAAAATGGCATTAGCCAGAAGAACACATTGTTACTGTCTCCAAAGTGAAAATCACTTCCCTCTTCCTGATTTCATCACCTCCACAGTAACCTGGCTACCCATATTAAATGCTTACTGTGCAGCAAGTCTTGTGCTTGGCACTTTTTATACATTATTTAACTTTATCTCTTACACTCACTCTTCAGAGACGGGAATTATATTCTGATTTTATAGATGAGGAAGCTGATGTTTGGGAAAGGTGAAGTGTTTTTTTTTAACCATAGATCACGAAGCTAGAGGGTAACAAAGCAGGGCTCTAGGGCCAGGTTTTAACCACAATGCTTTGGGGCTTAACCTACACCAAGCTGTGATCACTAAACAACTGATCTCCTGCCTTCATTCCACTGCAGTTTATTTGAGGTCCACGTCATAGGCTTATGGTATTAGATTCTCCATCATGGTCCACTAATGCCTTCTTCAATCTTTTTTTAAACTTTTCCGAAACCTTCTATGCTTGATTTATGTTTTCCCTCCCTACTTTCATTAATATGTCAACCTAAAACCCATTACCATTTTTTTCAACAGACCTTTATCATCATCTTTTTCAGCTACTTCTTAGCCCTCATTCTCATTCCAAATTACTCTTTTGAGGCCTCACATTTGACCTCAAGTGTTCTAACCATAGCTTGAGAATTCCCTTTCCTTAATGACTAAAGAACCTACTCTTTTCACCTGGTCATTTAGTAGGCTCCTGCTGGCTTCACCGGATGTCTTTGTCCAGTCTGACCTTACCCCATGATCAACCATTTCAACACTATTCTCTGCAACTCTCCAGATTTCCTTGCTCCCCTGGCCTTCTATGTACAGGGCCTCTTCCTATGTTATTCAGTTATGAATCCATATCACCACTCACCATCCCCTCCCACTCTCAGTACGAAACCCTGCATTTGCCATCTGTACCCTTACTCCTGTTCAGTGCTGTTTCTGAGTACAAGGCTACAGGAGTTTTTCTTCATATGTTTTACTTTATCAAGTCTCATTCTTCATTCTCTTTTTCAGTTGATGACCTTGCCTCCTACATTAGTAAGAGGATCTAGAGCATCCAGTGTGGTAAGCTCACTGGCTCTTATCTCCTTCTCCAATATCTCTGAAGTTTTATCATTTTGTTTCCTCAAGATATATCTTTACCTTTTTCTACATTCTCCTCCTGTCTTGGAGTTTATCCTCTCTACTTCTGATCTCTATCCTTCCCTTTGGTTCCATCAGTGATATCTTTTTTTTTTTTTTTCTGTACTTGAAGACAGAAAAAAATAGTAGTACTATTAGTACTTCATAACAGTACTAAATTAATCATAACAGTGTAGTGTTTTGCCCTGTCATCTACTCCTGCCCTTCAAAATCTTTCCAGCTGGTGTATCTCAAAGTGAGTTTTATAGAACACTAGAACCTCAAGATGAACCTCAAAAAAAGTTCGTTGGTCAAACAAATACAGGAAACACAGAATACTATATGTCTCTCTTACAAACTCATAATGTCCATAAGGATATTAAAGGTGTTGAAGACCCCAGCATTGTCCAAACTTACTGGATTACAGAACCATCCTCCACTCCCCCATCTTTCTACCGGCACATTTATTAACTTCAGAATATGCTTAGAGAAGATGCTTTAATGGATTTCCCCTGGCTCTAAACTCTTTAGCTTGGGTATGTTAGTTCACTGAATCTGTATCAAATAAGCCCTCTCAGATTTCCTTTCCATCAATACTCCATTTGGTCTAAACTGGTTAACTTACAGAATGTCAGAAAGACTAAGCACATTCGTATCTCTGAGCCTCTGAACATACCATTTTGGCTGCTTGGAAGGCCTCTATGACCTTTTTTGTTATCTAGGCCTTTCCTTTCTTTCAAGGCCTGTATCAATCATGTATCTGTTATGAAAACTGTCTCAGCCCATGCTGACCTCTGCTACTCATTTAACACTTAGATAAATGGTTGTATTTAACCCCTGTGTCCTCTATCACTGGTAAGAATGTAAATTCTCTAGGACATAGACCTTGGTTTACACATTATAAAAACTCTAGCACCTAGGGTGGCCCTTTGTGCAATACTAGGGGGTTATAATCATATTATTAGAGGCCCTGAACAGAAATAGTTAACACTGGGGCATATTAGGTCAAAACTTGATTTCTGTAGCTATGGGGTCAGTTTAATATGCTAAAGGCCCAGGTGAATGTACCACAACCTTGTGGGAAAGAAACACCATCCATTATTACCGTCATCACCTCCACAAATGGTAACATGTATGCTTTGGGGAGATGAAGGGTAGATCTAGAAGAGCAAAGGCAGCTCTGTTCTCAGGTGAAGATGAGACTTTGCATTAGTTGACTCCAAATGGAGAGAAGACTAAAATAATCTAGGACCATCAGAGGACCCATGAAAGGAACCAGTGGAACAAATGCCTCTCTACCAATGAGGAAATCATCATTCATGATCATTAAATCATGGTACCTGGATGATAAAGAAAAGCCTCTTTTCCTGCACAAGGAAGTCAGTCTTGTGCCAGGATCCACTGCTTATAACCATGCCTGGGACACAGAATATGCCATTCTGCAGGGTAGCAACCACCTGCAGGATGTCAAAGGATTGAACATGCTCCTGCCTTCCAGGCATCTTCCAGCCCCTATCTCTTTGGATCAATCTGGAGACACGTTGCATTGATGAAGTTAAGACAGCTCGGCTGACGCTAGCACAACATGTTACCCCCAAACAATGAATTCCATCATTCCTGTAAAGCTCTTTTTCTGCCACACCACATAGACCACTGAGCAGATTTTAAGTCTCAGGCGAGTATGCAATAACCAGATATTAAGGGGCTTTGAGTTTTCCAGATTAGATGTATTCTGAAGTTAGGACTTCATGGATTCCCTAATAGTGAGTTTGTAGTGAGACTAGGACTAAAAATTTGGTCTCCTTTTTTTTTTTTTTTTTGCTGTACGCGGGCCTCTCACTGTTGTGGCCTCTCCCGATGTGGAGCACAGGCTCCGGACGCACAGGCTCAGCGGCCATGGCTCACGGGCCCAGCCGCTCCGCGGCATGTGGGATCTTCCCGGACCAGGTCACGAACCCGTGTCCCCTGCATCGGCAGGTGGACTCTCAACCAATGCGCCACCAGGGAAGCCCTAAAAACTTGGGTCTCTTGATGCCCAGTCAGGGAGTTTGATTATGAGAGAAACAGAGTATAGCTTTCTTCCTTAAAACTGCAGCAACATATGATTTTCACATTTTGGTAGCGGAGAAAATGAATTTCATTAAAGTATAGTTTGTGAAGTATTTTGCTATCTTCCTGGATAAAAAGTGGTATACAAACCAAAGATTTAATTGAAAACTATTTATAAGTTAAAATGTTTACTTAGGCTTACTTCAAAATAGGTATATATTGTATTATATAATGTATGAAAATAGTAGGATAATGGTAAAAATGCTATATTAGAAAATTCTGTGTTGGTCCTTAGTTAAAATTCATAAAATGTATTATTTATTTTTAGTAGTAATCAATAATAAGCATTTTTAAAACTGGAATTTTTATTGTGGGAGATTATTGAGTGGGTGAAGCTAAATGGCTTAGCTAATTTTCTGTTATGTCCCTGTTTAGAGTTGCTTTCTGAACAATTTACACACTTGAGAGTGAAAATGAAGGGTAGCCTGACTTTTGAAGGTGTCACAGGCCACTGGGTCAAGGCTGTTGCTTTCTGAGAGCCATGGGCAGTTTCTGCAGTAAAGTATCTTAATTTCTTCTTTTTGTTGTAAAAATAGTTTACTTTTATGTTCTAGGTGAAATTTGAGATCTCTGCCTCTCTCTCCTGATGTCACATGTGGTGGAGATGGGGGCATGCTACTGGCAATCTGATTTAGACCCATCAGAGGTTACGTGGTACTTTCATGGCCACTCTTTAAAAGTGAGTTCTCCCCACCACGAGTTACACAGATGAGAAGTCTGGGGTGGGGGAGGGAGGTTTAAGTTGCCAAGCTAATGAGCAGGAGAGCTTAAATCTAAAAACCACGGTTTTCAGCAGAAAATCCTTTTTTATCCCCCCAAATGCCATGGCTGCCAACAAGCTTTGTAGCAAATCCGAGAAGCAGAGTACTAGATGGAGAATCAGAGGAACTACCTTGTCTTCTTGGATCTGATAAGTACTAGTTGTGTGATCATGGTCAAGTCACTAACCTTTCTGAGTCTTATAAAATCATGAGCAAGGAAACAATGAATGACATAATTGCCTTCCAGCCATAAAACCTCTCACCTGTAAAATGGTATTGATTAATAATATGCTTGGCCTATCTCCCAAAGTTGTGAGGCTAAAATAAGCTGATGTATGTGGAAATGCTTTGCATTCTGTGAAGTATCGAATCAGTGTAGTCTCAAAGAACAGCTACTGGAGGAATTAGGAAAGGGCCCCATGTGTGTCTACACACACAGCCAGTCCACTTCCATTCAGGTTTAAGGAGAAGCTGTGCTAAAGCACTGGCAGCAGCTCAAATCTCACTCCATCCTCTCCCCTTCCGGCGTGCTGCAGAGTGTCACTGGAGCAAAGTTACTTGAATGGGTGAGCCAAACACTCAAGTTCCAACTTTGCTGAGTAGAAGCCACAGAGAATTCTGAGCCACAGTGCAGGTAACAAGCGCTGTTCCTCCAGGTGTGTCTGAAACACGGGGGAGACCCTGGGGAGTCATGTACAGGAAGCTGGGGAGGGAGGTCAGACATCCCTGCTCCCGAGGCCCAGTTTTCTCTTGTACACAGCTCCAGCCCACATGATTTCACCTGGTAGTCCCAGGACACAGAACAGACCCAGAAAGAGCAGGAGCCTCCTCTCCTGATAACCTAAGTGCTCTGATTGAAAGGCAGAGGGTATCAGCAGAATGGCTGTACTGAGTCGGCATTGATTTCTCCAGCCTTTGTCTGCGTCTGGTTTCTGTCTCGTTTGGAGGTGGTTACTGTTACTACAAGCAGCATGAATCATGTCTCTGTTAAAAAACAGAGCTTCAATTGTCTTACATAACCCCTGGTAACTGCAAGTCTAATAATAGCAAGCCATTTACAGGTAGGGAGTCTGTCTTCTCCCAGACATATACACACACACACACTACTTCCAGTGCCTCACAGTAAAGTGAGACAGGCAGCACAGGGAGAAAGGGGACAGCATGATGGACTTTTGGGGCAATTTTAAAACATACTGAATAATCATGCATCGCAGGGCCTGATGACCAACATGTTTAACTAAACTAGTTTTATAAACGGCAGGAATCAAGCATTCTTCTTCAAAGTATTTGAAACAGCAAGGAATCCAAACACGCCAGATAGACACCTTCTCTAGCATCCTATTACTGTATAAAACCCCCAAACTCCAGCGATGGGAGGGGTGTGCAGGGGAGAGGAAGAAGGTAGACGTTTCACCAGATTTGCAACTAGCTTGCACCAGATAGGTTTAATTTTCCAAGGACTTTTTCTTCCCTCCTTTTTGTGTGACCAGATAGAGATATTTCAAAGGTTCTTGGCTACAGTCATTGCATAATATTCTAGAGAGTGAAAAGCACTGAAAACATGGCTGCAATGTCTCACTCGTCAGGCTATATACCTTGTTGGGTACTGTTACCTGAGCCACTTTCTTTGGGAGGGAGAACCTTGTATCTGAAGACCTGTATTTCCCCCATGAGCATGATCTCTGCCTTGTAAGACAAGATGAGGTCTTTTTGTACATGATCCCCACTCCACCACCTGTTAAAGTGATAACCAAAAAGCAAAATAAAAGGACAGGTTGGAAAAAAAATGACTCAAAAATTATGAATGTAAGTTTTTCTTTAAACCACCCATTTGACTGAGAAAAAAAATGGCTCTAGATAGCAAGTTAAAAAGTGTATGAGGAAAAAATAATCTAAATTTGTAACATGCATGTCTCCATTTCCTCACTGCCTCATCATGGCCATCCTAAGAAAAATCACTGCAGGCTATGTTTTTGGAGTATGCACTCCCAGGAGCCCAGTAGCTCTAGATATCATAGAAATTGGACCGGGGGGGACTCATGGAAAATTACAGAGAGAGGCTACATCCTGTCACTCATTTGGGCTAGGACCACAGAAGGAAAACTTCCTTCTCTGTTTTGACTGTTCAATAACATGAAACAGTGGACTCTGCTAGTTCAAATCAAAGAATGCCCTAGGACACACCTACTTTAAGGACCAGCGCCTGGGCTATTCTGTGTGCTCTTCAGCTGTTTAGGAATACAGAAAGGCACATGGATATAGTTATAAGTCAAAATGGTTATGTTGTCCTCAAAATAGTATTTATTCTGCCTATTTCCTTTTGGAATACTCCCTACATCCATAAGCAAAAGAGTTTTGAATAAAAGGAGGAAAGAAGAGAAAGAAAAAGAAAAAAAGAAGAGAGGAGAGAGGAAGAGGAAGGAAAATGACTAATGTCCTGTTATCCCAGCCTGCAAACCTGGCAGGAGTTGATAACAAAACCTCTACTACTGCTGTCTAGTAGTACTTGCTACGTGCCATGTGGATATGGTTTCTGAAGGAAACGAGTTCTAGATTTTCCTCGCAAATATCCACATGCAGAATAGTAGGGATCTTGACCACCAAATCATCCCACATAACAGCAGTGGAATGTAGCTGACGGGGCTAGACTCTTATTTCATTCACTTTGTGAATTAAATTGCTCTTTGAGTTGGTATGCTGGTGAACTAAATGTTTTAATAAAAACAGCCAAGAGACACCACAGTTTCTTTCACAAAAGACTTTTCCCTCTGACTACTAATGTTGAATGATTCCTGCTTCTGGAAGAGGAGGTAGTTTGCCTCTTCTCCATTTTGTGGTCTCAAAAGCCATGCTCTTCTATGCATGTGTGAAGAGATTACACTCATCTGGTATTTCAGGGCACTATGTCAGCCAGTTCCTTCACAATGGTGTGTTTGGCCCTCGAGCTAGGACTTGGTGGGCCAGACACATTTAAAATGTAAGAGTGGATTATTATATTATTTTGTGCTGCAACAGTAAGAGTATTTCTGGACTGTGGCTGACAAGTAGATCATAATAACCGTATGTAGTGCAACAAACAACAAGACATTGTATCAGAAGCTCAGAGGTAATATTTTCAAATGACCCAGAGATTTTTTTGAAAAAGAGACATGATGGATGCTTTTTCCTCCTTTCAATAAGCATTTATTGAATGCCTAATGTCAGTGACGGACTCTTTATTCACAAGGGAGCTGGGCTATGCCAGACTCTCACCATGTTCTTTTTCTTCTAACATTGAATGAAATATCAGCAAAACAACAAGCACAGCCTTTCTTCAACCTGATAGGCAAGCAGTATGTAGTAACTGGCCATGCTGATGAGAGCAGGAGCTGGTGATACTGATGGCAGTAAAAAGGACTTCCTTACAAAGGCACCTCAGTTTAGGAACATCCAGGGACACTTCAGAGGGGATACCTAAGCAGATCTGGTCTGACCTATTTATGCTTTCCAACAAAGGTCTAGAACTCTAGAAACCTTGAAAAATCTAATAATATGATCATGCCATTTTTATAGGAATGATAGGATTTTTATGAAGAGGCATCTATATTTATCTAGTGAGCTTCTCTGTATTTGTAGAATACTCAGAATACTTCTGAGAACCCATCTTAATTTTTAGAACCATTTCTAAGAATCCATTAATGTATTATTTTAAAATAAATTTCAAAGCAATTAATTAAGAAGCCTGTTGATAATCAAGATATACAAAGCAAAGCCGGTAGGATAAGGCAAAGTTAGAGTTCTCCAAAACGACTGCAGAGAAACTGAAGAAATGACAGAGTGTTTGGCTGGAAGGCATCTGACTGTCGATCAGACGATGTGGGTCCCAAGCCATGTTTGTCAACTGCTGTAGATATTACAAGTCATCAAACTTCTCCTGAGTCTCACTTTTCACCTATTGAAAATGGGAGTGTTGGATGTGATGGTCTTTAAGATTCTTTGCAGTTGTAACATTTGATGATTTTAAAGTAAAAAAAGTAACTCCCCCTTCCTCTTGTTTTGGTAGACAGGTGGCTTTCCCTTCATCTGTGTCTATGTGGTTTGCATTGGGTTTTAGGTTTCTAGATTTCTAGAAGTCACATAGTAAATTTTCAAGTCATTTTTCCTGGTGTACATGATAAAATGATAGTGGAATAACTCTCTCTTTCTTTCCATATCCATGTCTCTTCTCAAATCAGACTTATACGCCTAACATTAAAAACACAATCATTCTGTCACTGATGAAGATTCTTCTCATCCTCATTACAGACCCTCACTCATGCTCATGCAAGCTTATCAGATTGGGTTATTTCTGTATTTATGTCCTGGCTATTTTTTCTCTCCCAACTTGTTTATGAAATCCCTGGTAAGCATAAAGCTGCAAAAATAAAAACAAACAAATAAAACAAAACAGCTCTGTTTGAATAATTCACTTCAGTTAAGGGAGTATAAGAAAACATTCTAACACTCAGGGGAAGAAAAGCTTTAAAAAATATTCCTGCCATAAAAAGAAACAAAATTGAGTTATTCGTAGTGAGGTGGATGGACCTAGAGTCTGTCATACAGAGTGAAGTAAGTCAGAAAGAGAAAAACAAATACTGTATGGTAACACATATATATGGAATCTGAAAAAAAAAAAAAAAAGGTTCTGAAGAACCTAAGGGCAGGACAGGATTAAAGATGCAGACGTAAAGAATGGACTTGAGGACACAGGGAGGGGGAAGGGTAAGCTGGGACGAAGTGAGAGAGTGGCATGGACATATATACACTACCAAATGTAAAATAGATAGCTAGTGGGAAGCAGCCGCATAGCACAGGGAGATTAGCTCATGCTTTGTGACCACCTAGAGGGGTGGGATAGGGAAGGTGGGAGGGAGATGAAAGAGGGAGGGGATATGGGGACATATGTATGCATATAGCTGATTCACCTTGTTATACAGCAGAAATTAACACAACATTGTAGAGCAATTATACTCCAATGAAGATGTTAAAAAAAAAAGTACTAGAAAGACAAGTACAGTGGCCGCCCACATACCCAATGCATAGATTAAAAACTTATTGTTTTGTCATAAAAAAATACTCCGTATCTTAGAAAAGACTAAATAAAATGTTATACCAATGATAGCTTCATATGTTGTTATTCTTTTTCATTATATAGAATGCTACATATGCGGTTTATAGTCTGTTGTACAGATGTGGATATTTTTCCCAGTCCTTCTCAGGCCACTGCATCCTCGAAGCCAAGAAGGTTCAGGGTTTGCCGAGCTAGCTTTATATAGACAAAGGAGCCACAAAGAAAACCCAGTACCTGGAGCTTATATCATATCCTGCCTAGGCACTCCATTTACTCATGACTCTCTCTTTTCCATCTGTGTCCTGTTCCTTTGCTGGTTTGACTCCCTTCACCTAGGATGCCCTCTGTTTGCCTTCCTTTACTGCTCAAAATTCCCCCTATCTTTCAAGACCCACCTAGCTCAAGCCCCATTTCCAAGAAGCAACTTAGGTTGACCCAACTTGGGACCCAGTGATACTTTTCATCGCTAGCAATCGATAATTAGCCATTGTAATAACTGGAGTCACTGAGAAATGTATCTAAGAAGTTCTCAGAGAACACCAGAGAAAAAGGTTGTAAAGAGTTGCAGAGTCCTCATAAAAGGAAAATAAAAAAGCTAGCTTTAAGAACAGGACCAATATAGAAGCTGTGGTACAAAAAAATAAAAGTTGTAGCCTTGTAAAGAAAAGTTGTAGTTTGTACAGAAAGGACATTTTTAGAGTTGACTTTTTTTAAAAAATAAAGCGAAGGATATTCTTTCTTAAAAGTAAGAGTTAAGAAACTGGATATCGCAATGTACAGTATCATGAAGTTTGATTGCACTAATTATGAAGCTAAAATATCAAGATTTTAATAGAAAGAAAATGGGACACAGATTAATAAGGCAAAGACAGAGGTGTGTGTATAAAATCTGAATTTCATCTCCCCCCGGTCTCCCTCAGTCTGATGGCCACACCATGCATTACGATCAACTCTGCCAGTACCTAGCTGGGCTTACGTGATGGGCCATGATACATTCTGATAGTAAAAGATAGAATGAAGCTAAGGAATGCTGGATGCTGTTATACATGTATATGATTTTATTTATGTGTATATTTTTATATCTATATATACAAACATATATATTTGTATGATGTTTGGCAACCTCACCCATGGTATTCCTGTGAAGTAGGCATGTGGTAAACATAATTAGCCCATTAAACAGATGGTAGGGCTCTGGCATATCTCACCATATTCTAAAATGGTGGAGCTGTGAGCAGGGACTGGAGAGAGAGTGCAGTTTGATATATGGGTAACTGCAAATCTCTGTGAATTGCTACTTTCCTGAAGACAATCTGGGTAGGTTGCATTTGGCTGAGAACTGGGGATGGTTTGGGAAGATTTAAAAATATACAAGGGGACAACTTTTCACATTCATTCAGATATAGTATCTTCATTTTCACTTACTAGGGACTTTTTTTTTAAAAACAGCTTTTTCTCTTAACTCATCTGTGTTCCAAGCAAACTCAAATTGCTGAGCAGATTAAAAAAAAACAAAACAAACAATAAAAAACAAACCCTACACGTCAAGTAGAAACACCAGGTAAATTTTTTTAAAATTGTCTTTACAAGGTGCACTCTTGGAAAGGATCAAGTTGAACAGAGGTTTGGTACCATAAATATAAACACATAGCTCTCATTGTTGCTCAGTGACCAGATATGCACAAAAGCACATGTGATGAACTTTTACCTGGCTGAATTATGTGGCCATGGCATTGTCACTCCATGGTACAGCTGGCTGAAGAGAGCCTGTAATCAAATATTCTAGCCCAATTCTTGGTCAGTTAAAATAGGGGCTAGCGGAAGAGAAAGGGTTACTAAAAGTTAAGACTTGAATTTACAAATGTATTTGAACTGGCTTCAGGAAGACATGAAACATCAATACATCTGGAGAATAGAACCTGCAATTGACTGTTCTTTACCATCTGGTCTCAAGAACATTTTCTGCTTGGAAGTTGCATAAGCAATGAAAAAACACACAAACAACTTCCGTACCATGTTTTTGGTCACTTATAATGATGCATTACAAAGTAAACCAGCTAAATATGAGCAACTCTGCCTTACTCCAGATGACAAATACAGTATATAACTAAGATCAGCAACAGAGAACATCTTTATTTTAAGAGATCTAGACTAGAAAAAATATTCAAGAACAAATATCCTTCCTTCTAAGGTATTTGTCTTGAGTAGTTTTGGCTAGATTGATTTTTTAATGTCACTACAAAACCATGTCTAATTTTTTCCAAATTAAAGAACAACAAAAAGAGCTATACTGGGGACTGAAACGTTCCATGTATATTTTTTTAATTACATAAACTTGCCTCTTTAAGCAATAAAATATATCTTACACTTTTTTTAAATAGAAAAATTTTACATATCTCTTTTCTTAAACAGAGTAGGCTGCTATCATTTACATTCTTTCTTATAATACAGGGTTTATCCTTGTGAATACCCATTGCTCCTATTTCTCAGAAATACACTTTTTTTTTTCTCTTGAAAATCAGCCTCATCTCTCTCTGCTCAGTCTAATGGCCTCAGTCTAATGATCCACTGCCATAGCTGGTTGGTGTCACTGTCCCAGTTTTTAAGAGCCATCTCCTTACAACCTGTTATGCTATGTATATTTTCTACTCTGCCTGCTTAGGACTGGAAAATTAGATAAGTGAGTGCTATAGAGACATTATTGCCTGGAAGGGTTCCGTTGGAAACTTTGGGACGCTCATTTTGATGTTTGAAGGTCTTCATTTATTCTTTGTTCAGGGTTGTAATTCAGAAGTCTGAACTGCAAGAAATCAGACTTCGAGTTGTTGTACAACACCAAGTGTGACATTTATGCTCTTTTATTGCAAGGGTTTTTATTTTCAAAGAGTTGCCCAGAAATCCATTCTTGATCACTTTATTTGTAGGTCTCTGATCCATTCCGTTTCACTCCCTTGATTTTTGCAGGCAATGGAACTAACATGATAACACTGAGAAGTAAAGAAATAGCACATTTTTTAGGATAAGGTGGGACAGTCTTGGTAATTGACTTCATCATAGGGATGGAAGCACAAGTATGTAGTCAAGTTAGAAAATCTCTCTGGACTTGCAATTTTTTCCTAGATTTTGAACGGGACTCTGGCCTTACTGGATATTAGAAAAACACTAAAACATTGTAAAGCTATTTATGTTAACTTAAGCATTCAGAAAAGTAACATCTGATCATCTTTTTCCCCTTTCCCCTAAAGGAGAAATCACTGTAATTCAAAATCTGTGATAGTTGGGATAGGGATTTTGTTGAAATTTACCTTTTTTCTAATTTCCGAAAATGGGACTTTCTAAGTAAACTAATAGTGTTAAGATTGTTGGGAGGGAGGGAGAAAGGAGAACCATGTTTACCTATAGGAGGGGAAAATGAAAACTTAAAGTATTTAAAAATACACATACCGGATACGCTACTGACAATTCTTATTTATTGAAATCAGTGGTTAAGAAACTCTACTTGTGAACACTTTGAAATCCCAGTGCAAACCACATTACAATATTCTATGATTCATACTTTCAGCCAATTCAGATTGGTCTCTCTTTCCCAGTTTATCCCAACTGGTGAAGTTTTACAAAATAAATATCTTGAGCTTCCTAGAGTTACATTTTTACTTGTTTGACTTATTTACTGATTTTTGTAATGTGCTTATATGATAAAAATTCTATGTAGGTGCTAGGACTATTGGTTAGAGATTATTTTTGGATCAAGAGAGTTTGCAAGAAACTGTCAATTTTGTAGCAGCCAAGGTTATGCAGACTAAAGCAGAAGCTCGGGCATAAACTGTCTTCCACCGGTTCTCCACAACAGCAGCTGAGGACGTGGTTGACGAGTTCTGAAATTCATTTACAACATTGCTAATCTTTTAGGAATCTTATAACCTTGCCTGAGCTTTCCATCATCACTGGAGAAAGACCTTGACAGAATTAGAACTGGTCGTCATGGTCTCCCTTCCTTCTAGTGATCCACTTTTTCTTTGGTATTGGAACAGTCAAAAGACTCCATGTTTTTAAATTCTGTAGAAGACTAACGATTGAATAATTTTCTCACATCTCTGTTTGCACTTTCGCAGTCTGGTTGCATTGATTTGTGTCTCATAAGTAGACATTTCCTTTGTTGGTTACAAATCAGTGCTATAGAACAAACCTGCCAGCCCATTCCCACCTCCCCATCCCCCCTTGCAGTTTGAAAAACAAAGCACAGTTTTCTTTTAAAAAATTAATTTAATTGGTTGGTAATATATTAAAAAATGAGGATGCCCCAGAGTTAAAAAAAAAAAAAAATCCATGGGAAAAAGAGCTCCTCCCAAGTAGGTGGCTGTGTCTTCTACCACCTAAAGGAGGGACTGCCTAATGGGAGGGCAGCGCTCAGCTCCATCCTCCTGGTTTGCTCCCTTAACCCAATCACTGTCCTCACTTTCATACCCCACAAGGCTGCCCAGAGCAGCACACTGTGATGTCACAGTCAGATATGATTTCATGGCAGGGAAGAAACAAAAAGGTGGGAAAGGTTGAATGTATTCTGCTTTTATTCAGATCTTCTAAGAGGGGGCAAAAGGGAAGATAATTTTTTTTCTAGGAGAAAAAGAGCACAAGCTTTCTCAATGTGAATGTGAAAACTCAGTTCTGAAGATACCCTGGCGCTTTTACCCCAAGTGGATAAGCACGAATAAAGAAGCACAAAGAAGTACTGTCATTAATCTGAAGGCTCTTGCCTGCACTTAGCTACAGGTGGAAAGCAAGCAGGCACGATTTGATTTACCTAGATTAAAAGAGCAATTTTCTGTCCTCTTTTTTTCCTTTTAAAAATAGCCAATCAATTTTGGCCTAGCTGTTGCTGACTGTACTGGGTCCATTTTCATACACCACTGATTAAATGGTATGCTCATGGCTGAAGGCACTAGAGCAGGGAAAAGCAGAAGCTGCTGAAGGAATAGGGATGGAGACCAAAGACCATAGCTCAGAAAGGCCACAGGTTCATGCTAGTTCGGTGTTCCATGAAGGCTACAGTTACTAGCACTGTACTGTTGATAGCTCATTTTAGACTTGGACTAGCTGAAATATAATTCTGGGAGTTTGAAGCCTGGAATTCATTTAGCTTTTTAAATTTTGACCTTAAGTACCAAAGGAAAAGAAAAAGAAAACAAAGTCCTTTTTTTTTAAAAAAAAAAAATATGGATAGGGAAAATATTGTGTCCTAAATTGCAATGGCATCTGACATGAAGATGGGAATGTGCTTCTCAGGAATCAGCTTATTTGACTGTTTTATGAAAAAGTTATATTTTTATCTGTTACGGAGTTAGAGTCATCTACCAAAAGAGGATCTAGTTGTTTTGAGACCTTGGTGGGTGAAATTACATGAAAACAAAACACAGAATACGGGACTTTTATATAGGGTGACTCTATGCTGGGATTCATTGAGCAGCCCTCTGAAAAGAGAGCTCTCTACTAGTTCTGGGAAATAACCATCTTGGTTATGATGAGAAAGTACAACCTTAACCAGAATCTGTGTGGCTGGAAAAATAAACTCTGGAGGGATTCTCTCAGATCACTCTTAGAGAGACCCAACACCCACAGATGTGTCCTCAGGAAAAGGCAAGTCCACCTGACAGGTGAGGCTATAGCTCAACAGTAGGTCTGAGGACACGGGGACTGGGTCTGGGAATTAGTAAAATCCATTTCTAAAAATTGAACCTACTTTTTTCTTCTTTCACCTACTGCTTCCTTTCTCCCTTCTCTCCTTTTTTGTTCTCCCATTATTGTTTACTTAATTTGAATCCTGGCCTTAAGGCGGACAGAACAGTATCCAGAGGTACTATTAAGATAAGAAATTTCAGGAAGAAAGATTTAATGATGGGCTTAGGAGTTTTTGGAGGAAGAATAGAAAATTGGAGAGAAACGAGAGAAAAACTAAGAAGTTAAATATCAGAATCAGCACGATGGCTGAAGACAAGCTTCTGTGAGACACAGCCAGCCAGCCTGCATTTTCCAGAACAAAAACAAACAGGAAGTAACAGGGCCAGAACCCCTCTCTCCTCCATTCCTCCCTCGCGTGTAAACTGCAGGAAAAAAACGAAAATGTGTTCAGATCAAAAAGTTTTCCTTCAAAAGCTGGAAACTGACCAAAGTAAAAGAAGTAAGAGAGAGCTGGTTCTAGCAGGTAAAATGCCAAAGAGACATCATATTTTGGGGGCGGGGAGAAGAGAAACTAGGGATCAAACGCACACACAGTTTGGAGAAAAGTCAGGGTCTATGGGTAACGAAAGGCGAAGGTAGCAGACAGGTGGCAAATCAGAAGTCTGGAGGAGAGAAAGGGCTTCGTTTTGGGCAGTCATTTTCTGGAGGAGGGGTGGGGAGTGCTAGGGAACATGACTACTCTTGGGGTGCAGGGGAGACAAAAGGCTGAGAGGAGGCCAGTGAAGGAACTAAACCAGGGAGTCGTCTGGGGGCACTGAGTCAGGTCGGGGTTCATTTTGGATGATAACAAGCTCTCAGAACATGGCTTTGAGTCTTAGGAAAAAACGTCGCTGGAACAGATGGCTACTTACAGGGTTAACACACTAAGCTCTCCCATTTCCAAATCTGATGCTGAAGTCCTGCCTAGAGCAGCAAGCACGTACATGCAAAACATCGAAACTCCACAAAATGTGGGTTCGGGGCCAGAGAGGAGTTGTGTGAAATGTGCCACCTTCTCATGCACACCCCAGGACAGCACAGAGCTCTGGCAGGGAAATCGCCAGTGAAAGCGGAGACTTCCAAGCCATCCCACAGAGATAAACCACCCCAGGTCCCCAGCGACTTCAGGCAGCAACGAGGACGGTTTTCATGTTCCAAAACTAATTGGACAGTAAGGAGTGTCTGTAAGAATAAAAGGGGGTGGGAGTGGAGGATGGAAATAAAAGGGGAAAAAAGTGTCCTTGTTGAAAGTTTTAAATTACAGGCTCAGTAAAAAACTGGCATTCCACCACATCCGGTCTAGTTACCAAATGGAAAAATAGGGTCATTAACATGTTTATTTGAATTACATTAGTCCTTCTCTTTCATATTTAATTTATTCTGTTAGAAAAAAAACACAAGGCTCTGCAGGCTGGTGAAAGGCAGGAGTGTAATGGATCAGGGAGCTGAAATGCAATGATCTTTACCCATTATCTACCCTGCTAAGGCTTTTCAGAACTTACTAGGATCATTCAGGGATTCTGCCCCGCAGGAGGAAGGAAAGGGTACAGAGAGATGAAAGGCACGGATGACACCGAGTTATTAAAATATTGAAGTACATTTGAACTAAGGTGTGGGAGTGGGATTTTAATGTAAAGGAAGTTGAGGAAAAGAAGAAAAAGTTGGGATAAATGACCTCTTTCTGGATTGAATGTCCAGATACAAGGTCGATGCTAGCCTTATTGAACATTCTCCACATGATATGGATGATGTAGAATACAGAGAAATCTCCATGTGATTGGTTTTCCGGGTGTTAAAAGGTCAAGTCTTCATGATGACCTTGATGAGCCTTGCTGCTGCCCAAAACAGTTCCGATCAACATAAGTATAAGCAAGTTTAATGCAATACATTTAGGGGAAAATGAAAGAAAGTATATTTTTAGGACAGTGTCTGGAGATGACCTGGTTATCAGTGTGGTAGTGACAAGACCAGTCGTTACTCTACAATTTACTCACTACACTTGCACACATAATTTAATCAGTTCTCCCCATCCATAAAATGGGAACATGAACAGTTACCGTAGAGTTGAGAGGAACAAGTAAGATAATCTATGTACAAGTGTTCTCTAAAGCACTATACAAACCTAAGACATTCTTATTTCCTGAAGATTGCAGTGCCAAGAACAGGCCAAACAATGTGCCAAATAGCCTTAGAAACAGGATTAGAAACAAAGCAGGAAATGCTCTAACTAAACTGAGGGGACACGGATCCTCCATCTCAGGGCTGACTGGTGGTATCGCTCACTACCTGCAGGGATTTCTCACTGGGGTGTTGACCTTGGGTTCACAGACTGCCTCCACAGTAGGCTGCCACCCACTCATAATGAGTCACATAAAGTTCAGATCTTACTTCGTGCTGCGGATGCTAATGTTGAGGTAAGCAGGTTTAGGCTTTTTAGTTGCAGATTTCTGCTGGCATTGTCAGAATGGTAGCCCCCGCCTCTCACTACAACACAGGCCGGCCAGCCCAACCTAGACTTGGTTCTGGGCCCCTGAGCGCTCCAAGTTCAAGTTCCAGTTCCAATGGAACAAACTAGATAGGGAAGCACTGCCTTGTGCCTCTTCCTTAGGACCTCCAAAAGGATTAAAAATTTCAGTTTCTACCGTGACCTTCAGGCAAGTTTCTCACTTTGCCACAGACAGAATCACATTTTCTGTTACGATTCTTCCTTTTGGTCCTGTTTGTTGAACATTTTGCCAGCTGCCTCTAAGCTGAACCTTGGCTCAAATACAATCGCATTCACATTAAGATCATTCTGGTTTGAGCCCAGAGTATACCTAGGATGTAATTTTGACAGAGGATGGGGAGAGTTAAATGATAACAACTCTATTAAAGATAATGGTAGCCTGTTTGTGGGACACTGTTTCTGGATGAAGCACTTCGATAAACAAACAAGCAAATAAATAGATAAGACTAGGAGAAAGCTCAGAATCCATGGAAATAATCATCATATAAGATGAAGATTTCCATTTATAATGACCAAATCCCGGAAGGGATATGATAAATGTCTATAAAGAACAAAAGGCCTGGGTAAAGTGAGTACTATGGATTTGTTTATCAAATTCAAGTATATGTGATATAGAAATCATCTTGTTACTCTTTAAAAGAAACAAATTAAGTAAAAATCGTTTATACAATAGGCAGGACACATAAAATTCATTAAAAGTTGAAATAGAAATAGCATCATGACAGCTTAGGTAAATTCATGGATAATAAATCTATAGTGGTTTGTTCAGGGAAACTGGGATGTCTGGAGGGAAGAAACTCTAATTCTTGAAGTTATCAAAGGACAATTGTGTCTTACATAACAATTTCCTGGTCCTGTGATCAGAAGGTGAGTGCTGAGCTGAAAGGTCCATGGGCCCACCCAGCGGGGCTTTTCTTATAACCATATGCTCATAAGAAACTAGCAGCCAACTGTAGTACTGACAGTAAGCATGCTGGGGCCAGTAGTGCCACAAATTCTCTAACCTACAGTCACGTGTGTGGGACTGCCTAAGTCATGTCTTTCTCTGCAGCAATTGTTATCATCTCCATGTTATAGATGAAAGAACTATGGATCAGAGAAGTTCAGAGAGGAAAAGTAATTTAACAAAGGACACACAGCTGGTAAGGGGCAGACCTGGGATTTGAACTCAGGATTATCTGCTTCCAAAGCTGTGCTACTTCACTGTTGCTGTTTTCTTCCCTGTAGCCTGATATATTAACAGCATACAATGACCAGTGTCATCTGTTAAAACTACATGAAGTCTTATTCTTCATTTCCCTCCATATCTAAATTGTGTGTGCAGTAGCTTCTTGCTAAGAAACCACATGAACATCCACAACTATAAGATGACTCCAGGTCTCAGTAACAGGGGACAAAAGAAGCAAGCAGATCATGAGAGGGTAAAGGCATATGGCCAGTAACACATGCAGCCATGGATTACTATAGAGTACCACAGATTACACTGTAAACTAACAGCATTTCTTTCTTATCTTATCAGCCCATCTAAGGATTCATTCTTACTTTTCCTAATCTAAGCTCATATATTTCAATAAAAGTAACATCTAAGAAGTGAAGGGATATTGCAGATGCCAAGAACCTCCTTGGCTTATTAATTTGAATGATGCCTGGGTTATCTAAATGTAAGATGGGAAATGCAAGAAAGATGTGGATGGTGGGGAGAAGCATGGTGAAGAGGAGAAGAAGAATCAGAGAAAAATCCAGGGTTCACTTTCCCAGACTCTGGGTGATTTAGACCTCATGAGCTTGGTTTCCTCCATATTTTAAACAGCTTAAATTCAGTTGCAGGAGACTTTGTGATATGAGTGCTGCTAACCTAAAGCTAAGATAACATATTTTAGGAGCTTTCTGTCCCTCAAAACAAAAATAAGAAGCCTTTCAAAACTGTTTATGCCTTTGAATATGTTGGTAAACACCTGTAACAATTTCTGTCCTTGCAGAGTGGGGCCAGTTTTTTTTAATATATATTCAGGATTATTGTATCCATTTTTAAGTGAATAGGAACTATTTATGTGTATTATTAAAAATTCAGGTAAAAGTAAAGTCACCTATAATCTTTTATCCAGGGTTCTCTTCCATTTTCTTCTTTACATTTCTGTTCCCTTTTTTTCTTTTTGTATGATATTAGCCACAAGTATAATAATTTCCTATAATACTTACTGGGAACTCATTGCTTTCACAAATACTGCCCTGGAGACGGACTACCCAAATAGTGACTATCACTTGCCAATGAAAAATCAGTGTGGTTTGATGTTATTTAGAAAGGATTGAAATAATTCTCTGAGCAGAAATTCTTTTATTATTTAAGAATACCTCCTACCTAAAGACTTACTTTCCCTCAACACCAACTTGACAATCTCACCCCAAATAAGGCCTGGGGATGTGGCATTACCAAACCTGGCAAAGCTATGTCATGATGTCAGTGCTTAAATGAGTTAAAGAAACTGGTAAGAAGAAAGAAGATATGAGAAAAATGTCAGGGGTTATTGTCTAGACCCAGAGAAACACTTCTCATTGTGTTAAAAGACTCACAACATCATGTACTGACTGGACTCTCTTTACTTTCCATGCAGCAATATTGACTATAATATTTAATTTTCACAGTTTTTTCCTACTAGTAAAATATCATTGAAGACCGGTTAGCTCAGCCCCTTGAATTTAATTCTGACTATGTTAAGTTGTAGGATTGATCTCTGCTTAGCTCATGCCCTTCGACTTGGGGGAGGAGGGACATACAGTGGACAGAACATTAGAGTGATGACCAGCAGCTTTGAGCTCTGGGTCTGGCTCTTGATACTAGTTAGATGTGTCGAGTTGGGCAAAATGACCGAATTGCCTAGGCCCAAATGCCTTCATCTGTAAAGAGAAGGACTCCTTTCAAATTTAAAGCTCCAATTTTGTCTGACTGTTTTTCTTGGTTAGAGTATGGTTTCAATGAGGTTAACATCATAAATTTGTTCTTATACAAGTAAGATGGGCCAGTATAGTGCTTCCCACATAGCACTTGCTCAATGAACATTTGTTCAATTACTACATTTCTTGGTATAGAAAAAAACTCCATTTCATAGTCAAAGATTCTAATTTAGGTTAAAATGGAGAGCTGCCAAGAGAGACCATAGGGCTTAGTACCAATGCGTCTGAGGCCCTGGGCAAAATAATTCAAAACACAGGTCTCACTAATGTTGAGTCAGTGGTATTGCTATAGCTGGTTGTGGTATAAGAACAAGGTCACCATCTGTTACTCCTAAAATCAGCCAAGAGTGCTCTTCCCAATACTATCTTCCAAAAAGATATTAATTCTAAAAGAATTCTCTGAACTTGAGATTACAGAATAGCTCATCAAATCCTCATGACACTCATTTGAGGTATGAAAATCACAGATAACATTCTCTTTATTTTTCATGTGGGAAAAGAGAAGCCTGCTTCCACTGCAGGTCACCTTAGTTGCTACAGGGGTGGGAAACAAGTTAACCTTTAATACTATAAAGCTTGAACCACTACCTCTTTGTAAAATACTTGAGTCTAGACTTTGCCCATATGTAGGATATCCAGTGATTCAGGCGGTGATATATAGCCCCAATTTTGCCTCAGATAATGAGAATCATGTCATAAAAGAACATGTAAAGATATAAATTAAGTGAGACAGTATCAACCACCAGACCAGTGTGATCACATAAACCATAATTTGAATTCTTTGGCAATACTTTAAAAACTAACTAAAAAGAGGGATTAGAACCTGGGAGATGAAGGATCAAACATTAGAACAAGTCACCTCAGATAATAAATGTTCTCTGACAATTTCAATTTGCTTCCAACATCTAGGGTTTTCTTTGTTTCCTTTTGTTTTCGGTTCTGCGACTGCATTGTGTTTGCCTTCTCTTCTTCTAGAATAGGCCAGGTAGAGCTGTGGAGGGTGAACCCATCCCAGAGGGCTGACAGAGCTCCTCCTCTGGCCACACAGCAGATTTACTGAGTCTCAGGTCTCCTGGTGGGGGGCCGGCAGTGACAAATAAGCACTGGCTTTATTTTAGTAGCTCCGTTGCAGTTCTGCAGGCAGCTGTCCTTACTGCGCACAAGCAGTCCCTCTTTTCAGGGGGCTATAACTCAACCATCAAAATACCAAAATATGCTCTGGTTTGAAACTTGGTGTACAGAGTCCCAAGGCCCAGAATGACTGTGGTTTACTTCCAAATTTAAGAAAATATTGAGTTTTGTAGGTTATTTGTTTACTGTTTTCAAATATGTTTGAAGAGTCTTTTAAACTTTCCATAGGAAAATGTAGTAAAAAAGACACACCGTTTTAGCACTTTTGGTAATCCATTCTGAATTTCAGCATACCGCTGAAAGGACCAAGTAGTGGGGAAGAAAAGAGTTTGTTTTATTTTCTTACCAAATACAGATGTTTTGAGCACTTGGGTCCTCATCAGTGTTCAAAATATTGGTGTGTGGTAACACAATAAAACAAAGGCGTTAACTTCTTTGTTTCATTCCTTTCAGTGATGTGCAGAATGGATTAATGAGTTCTTGTTTTGGCCCTTGTATAACTCAAAAACTCGTTTCAACTTAGATAAATTAAGTAAGTAATTAGTTCATAATATGGTCTAATCACCTCTCGTATTTTGAAACAAACAAAAACACAAAAATGGCTGTTGCACATTTGTACTTAATTACTTCCATATAAAATACCCGTGGAGATTTTATTATAGGTGGCATACATTTCCAATCTAAGCTTTGTTTGCGATAGAAAACCTGGGCTAATGTATTGTGTAGATTCTGTACCGTTCCCTACTATTTTCCTAAAGAAAGACAGTCTAGGAAACCACATTCTTGCTCTCTTAATTGGCAAAGGAAAGCACTTTATTTCAAAAACTCTGGAGAATAGGTTACTTCCCTCAGAGGCTCAAAGGATGTTAAGAAAAAAAAAATAGTATCATTTCTAGAATTTATGCAATGTTCAGTTTTTGCTCTTGGAGTCTGAGCAGTTCTTGTTTGCATACATGTCTATCTGGGGATTGCTCTTGGTGATCAGGACAGCCTTATGGAAATCCTTCCAGATGAATACACCCAAAAGAGCAAAAAATCTTGCTACGTCTCTAATGTAAAGGGAGAAAGGACTTTTTAACAACTGCGTAATTGTGAGTTTTAGCCTTAAAGGAACTTTCTTGGCTTGGATTTCTTCCACCCTCCCCCTCAGATACTTAATAATCAAAGTATATGCCAAGAAACTAATGATGCAAACCAGAGTACTGCACATGAACCTGGACCTCCTTCCCATTGCGTAGTGTGCGTAGTATGACCAAGATTGGACCCAGAAAGTCAATGATAGAAAATAGACAATCCAATATGATCAATCAGAAGGTGCTGCTACCTTGGGTAGACTCACAGATCCATTTCCTATCCTCCGTAAATGGGTAAAAAGAGCCCCAGTATAGGTTTTGAAACTTTGAGGCTAATCTGACAACCAGCTGCAAAAGGAAGAAGGAAGAAACCTTCATTAGTAAACATCCAGGTTATTTCCTTGGCATGGATCCACTGCCGTGTCAGCTGCACACCTCACTGTTCTCTAGGTGACACATTTATAACACCTTTTGAGTTCTGATACAGAAATCTAAGCACAAATAAAAATGTCCTCAGGCTGTGACAGCTTTATGTATTTCACTCACTCTAGAACTTGGACCCACTTTTCTTTGGATGTTTAGCCTGGGAGAGCTCTTCCTTTAGTGTTCGGACTCATGCAAATCCATCTCATGCAGGCCTGCGACCCTGGTCAGTTGTGGCCATCCCTTCACTTAGAGATGCTTGACACATAGTAGGAGCTCCATAAACATTTGCTTTCCAGAATTGAACTAGCCTTATTGTAAGGGAAAAGGGAGTGCATAACAGAGTTCTAAATGAACTTGAAGGAGGATTGATAGATCTTGAGTACATTAAAAAAAAATTCAAGCAGTGAAAACAGTTGGGGTTTGATACAGCTTCCCAAGGGAAGTAGTGGAAGTTTCATTACTCAGGGCATTTTAAACGATAGTAGACAAAACACTAGTGGGGTATGTTGAAATAAAATATGCGTAGTCCGTCTGTGAATTAGTGTTTACTTTCAATATAATTATAAGTGAAGCAACACTGTAATGGGAATTTTTCATACACAGGAAAGCTATGGCTACTATGTTTCCACATCGACCATATGTTGCACATATTGGTTGGTGTGGATGTGTATCCCTACTGCCCTCTAGTGGATGAAATGTAAGACCTACCTGATCGGACCGATCTAGCAAGCTACTATGGCCTGGGGATATATCAATCCTTAATCATTTAGGGTAGAAAGAAAATAGCTGTGTTGATGCATTCTCCATCAAATTATAAAATTGAAGGGCATTAAAAACAACAGAGTCAAACTCTGTAATTAAGACTGCCATTTAATGTTTGTTCGCACACGGTATTCATTTCTGTGTATCTCTGCCAAAGATCCATTGTGTAATGTTGTCCTCACATGACATTAAAAACACCAGTTCCCTGGTAAATGTAAAAAAGAAATCGTGCTGCCTTGAAATACATGGAGTTTACTTTTGGAAACAGAAAATTAATACAAACGCAGTAAGATAATTTGAAACACAAATAATGGCTAGAAGAAACTTGAAAATCAGGACTACTCTTTAAATCTGAGCAAGCATATTAGCAAACTATTGGTGTGCTGGCTGATATTCAGAAGAGGGCAGAGGCAAAATGGGCTTCAGAACAGGGAAGCTTATTCAAAAAGGACTGACTAAACACACTCTTACTCATAGCAATGGAGCAGGAAAATAAGTCAAAACACATATTTGGTACTGTGGGTATATATTTAATGCTATCATATTTTAGGCTGATTTTCAGGTGTAGAATCCGGATGCTCTATCCACTAAAGAAAGATATGGCTCTGTGTAGTTCTTCAGTGTTTTGGCTTTAAGACAAGGGATAAATCTGAAGGCTGTTCTCTTTGTATAATATCATTGTTTTAAAGAATTTATACTTTAATCACTAAAATTTAATTTCAAACATACCATGTGAAATAATCCTCCTAAAATACTGAGAGGGAACAATTGTAAAATCTGAGTTGCCAAAACCACTGAAATTACCAGGTAGAGTAAATGAAATCGGAATGAAGAGAAACGTATCCTATGCATGCTGAGTGTAGCAGGCCAATGGCCATTACTACAAATGTGTAGTAATTTGTACAAATGTGTGTGTGTGTGGGGGGGGGAGGAAATGGACTAATTCTTTAAATATCATAAATTATTAGAAGCTGGTGATGTGTATGGTGCAGGTATGTGTACATTTGAGGTGAGGGGGATCTGGATGGGCATGAAACCAGGTTGCTCCCTTTGAGGGAGTGACAGTTTTCACAGCACCTGATTTGGTAAAGGAGTGACGGTTTAGCAACCAAATGTAGATTCCAGAGGGCTTCCTGTCAACTTAAAGAAAGCAACAGATCTACCTAGATCAAGGTGAAAAACAACATGAAATCTCTCATTACCTGAGTGACCTAGAAGAAAATCTGACCCAATAAATATCCTGGAAAGTTGGTTTTCACCTCAACCAGATTTACTGGGCAGCAATTAGCACCCCTATAGACAGATGACTGGAAGCCCCAGGAGAATTGGGGTTAAGCAGTATGGGCCACAGGGAAGAAATCCAGCCAATTTCCTACTTAGCACCACGGACAGAGCTGTCAGCAGAAAGGAACATCCTTGGAGTTATCCTTGGAGTTAAAGAAACACAAAGACATCAGTGTTGTATTTTAAAGATGCTTCCTATCTCCAGTATGACTGGCTTGTGGGATTGTGTTGGAATTGTGTTCTGCTGCTTCCCCACAGTGCAGCCATTGGAGATAAAAAGGACTAGTTCTGAATAAAAAGGTGTCTTGCCCACCTGTGCACGTGGAGGAAGGAAAGCTTGATACTGGAGAATGATGTCTCCTTGACCTTTCTGTCACTTCTGGTCTTTGAAAAATCATACTACTCTGAGGAATAATACCCAGGCTTTCCTATGACAAGATGAGTCCACATGTATTTCAGCCTTAGGATCTCTAGGGCACAGAAATTGCTATGGGGCAGAACTAAGAGAAGAGACTAAAAAACAACATTAAAAGAAAGTCAAGCACCTCTATTCCATCTCTTGTCATAGCAGATCACAGATCAGACCTTATTTTTCCTCTTAGTTCTGGTCTTTACAGGGTGAAAGGCACTGTTCAATTCTGTAGCTGAATAACAGAATCTGGGAAATTAATGTTATCTCTCTCACACCTGAGCAGTGAGTGGGTCTCCTTTTCTGCCCTGCTAAAGCTTAATGTAGAGACCTAGTTTAGGGAAAGAAACCATCCTGGCGCAAATTATCTGACATTAAATCTTACTGTTGCTTGCTGAAAATTTGGTCAAAGCTTTTCCTATTTGATTAACAAGAAACTTGTCATTTCTAAAAGAACCTGATTGCAGGGAACTTCTGGGTTGCAGTTTTAATCAATTTTTAGGGTTTTCTATGATATCTTTTGTTTTTTAGGCCTTTATGTCCACAAGGGAGTTTAGGGGGGTATAAAGGGAGTTGGAACCTGGAATTTCTGTTGGATCACTACAAACTACAAATGTTCACCAAATGGTAAAGTCCTCACTCGAAATCCCAGCAAGACAAGATAAGCTCTGTCTGCCCAGCAGCCTTTCAGAGGCATTAAGGGTAAGAGAGAAGGTAAGTAATTCACTATGCGTCCCCATTTCTATAATGGGAAAGGACGTCTTGATACATTTACAATACTCCTCTGGGGATATTTTATCAGTTATACCTAAACTCTAATGGACAATAATTGATTTGAACTTTCCACTTAGCACAGAGCTGTAAACAGTTTCACTGCAGACGGCAGCAATGAGCCGACGTTTTGTAAAGTGGAGAGAGATTCAGAAAACTTTTGTACTGGGTCAGGCCGTAGCCTAACAGCTTTTGTATCCAGGGAAGAAACAGTTTGTCCTCCTGGTTTTAATAGCTGGGCTAATCGAGTTTCAAGCCTGCAGTAGGTATAGGTTATCTCTTGAAGGCATTCCATTTTAACCCCTTACTATTATGATGGGTTTACAACCCAGCCATAAAAATGCATTCCTAGTTTAGGTATACATCAGGACACACTCAAAAACATAACTTTCAGAATGTTAGTTTCCTAATGAAGGGGAAAAGAAGACATTAAAATCATTTTAAGACTACAGTTTTGGGTTTTTTTTCTTGCTCTCGGTGGTTGGTGAACCTCTCAGGGAACATATTCCGCTTCCTCAATGTCTCTCATCTGGTTGACATTGCTCTGCCTCTTCCCCTCTCTCCCCCGACACCTCATTTTGTTTCTGGCTGTATCCTAGCGCAGTCTCCCGCAGGATGACCCCGAAGCCTCATCTGTTGCAAGGCACGGGCGGAGCACGAGGGTACCTCTGTTCCACAGCTGCTTCGGCCGTCCCTCCCTAGCCCTGCTGAATACAGAAGTAAACGAAATTTGAGGAATTCTGATTCTATTTAAAAGTTTCTCTCTCTCCCTCAGGCATGACAGCAGGTAAGAAATAAAGAAATGAAAGACGAACTACATTTTGCTTAGCCCACTGCATCTTCTGCTCAAATTGTGGCTTTCCTACCTTGTCCCGTGATTCCTCAAAATGGGACTCAAAGCGCACCTGGCTGCCGCTCTAAGACAACAAAGAGCAGACATGCCTTTGGAGTTGTTGCTGCCACTTCTCTGGTGTCAAGGATCCACAAACCTCATGGCAGGACCTTATACAGTCACAATTTACAGCTTTGTTAAAGCAACTTTGGTCTGCTGTGTGAGGAATACACAGCAAGAAGGTACGTTTTGTGAATAGAATGCTACCTGTCATTAGTCACCTTATGTGAGTTTGACACAGAATATGAATTTTCTGGTAATTCAGCTGATGAGATTACCAGAGCAAAAACATCTCATTGTCAGAAAACAGATTTACCCTCCACTCCCAAGTGTAGCTCCCTTTCTAGAAATCTACAGGAAAAACAAGATACAATCAGATTTTGTAAGATGTCCAGATTCTGAAATGGATTAAAATCAAGCTAAACATTACTTGCTCCACTTGGCCCTGAAAAAACCAGTCTGTGGATTCCAGACATCAAGCCTAGCTCTGGTTTTGATTCTCACTAATTCCCAGCTTAACACTAAGTCCCAGCTTTCCCATTCCCCATTTGGACAGAGTGATACCTGTACATTTATATTCATTCAGCTACATGCTCATTCATATCCATGTACATTCATTTACTGATGAGATGAATGAAATTATATGATAAGCCCCTAGACAAAAAGACGTTATATATTTAAGGTCAGTCACGTTTAGAGTGGCATGACCAATGACGGACAATAGTCAAAGTTCACTGCATTTTATTCCCTTCTTGGGTAGAATGCAACACGGAAATGGCATTTCCTACTTGCTGGCTCTAGCTCTACCCAAGTTCTTTTCTAGGCAAGCCCTTTTCTTCCACGGTCAAAGGGAAATATTTTAATATTTGACCTTTGAATCAAATTTGGCATCCTCAAATTCGGTTTTACCAATGTTTAAAATTCACCTAGCTTTAATTGAATCATGAATACCTTCTCTCAGCATTAAGCTTCCATGGAACGCTCTTTACCCACAAAATTTCATACGCTGGTACCTGGCGATTTCAAATTATTTTTCTCAACAATCAACAGTTTAACAATCATTAGTCTGAAGGTATTTATAAAGTAGACCATCACTGTATCAGGTTCTGCTCTTATAAATTTTGCTAAGCATAAAATACGCTTTAAAAATAAAATGATAACAAAAGTTAACAAAGAAGTGGATAACTTAAATTCACTCTGTCTTTTATATCAACCTTGGGATTCAAAGTTCCATAATTAATGGAGATGGGAAAAGCTTAGAGTGGGTTCAGGACAAAGGTCAAAGAACTCTCCCTCCTTCCTTGCCCAAAATATTCTAAGAGGTGATTTGATAATGGTTATCAGTAAGATGATGTGTTAATAGATGTTCTTCATCTATAATTCAGATCAAACATTTAAAAAGGGGCTTAAGAAACATCAAGGATTTAGTTTAGTTATAAAATTCTGACATATTTCAGGAGGTGTTAAATCCTCATATGAAATACTGTGATGTCCTATTATAAGTTTTATGAAACACATTTGGTCTCCTTTTGTCGATGACAATTTAGCTAGAAGGTAGGGTGGGTAAACCAAATGAGTCCTAGGCTTTAGCTTTTTATAAAAGTTAAAAATGAGTTGTAGAGCTTATCTTGAAATAATCTTTCACAAAAAGCTTATTTGTGACACAAGGACTGACACATCTCCCATGCTAAGTTGACTGCTGTCACAGGGAGCCAATCTCATATGAAATGTTTGATCCCGTTATTGATCAGTCTTTATAAATACTTGGCAGAGGTCAAGGAAGCAGATCTAACACCTATAAAACAAATAAGAGTTGTATTTCCTTGTTTGCTTTTAAAAATGACATTTACTGATTTTTTTCTTTGTAGTATTCAGCTGTATGCAGCCATATTATAATTGTCATATAATAACCTTAATTCAGGGACACATCTTTTAAAACAATGTATTATTCAGCAACCTTCGGTAAACATGCAATTTAGGAGTGGAAAAATGCGCACAGAGACAAGTAATCATAGATACAAAGCATGGTGAATTTCTGTGCCATGCACTTCACACCCCAACTCATCTCGCAGGGAAACTAGAGAAGGGGCAGAACCATTTCTATTATGATAATTCACAAAGGGAGGCCATATAGATATGCATGCAAAGTCTCTCCCCACCTCTCCATTTACATGCCAGGATTTCAACTCTGTGACACTGAGTCCCTTCATTTAGCCAATTAGTCTTTCCAGCTTCATGTAATGCACGCCAAGAAGAAGGAGAAATAGAAGTGCTGACGTTCACTGCTTTGAAAGTTGCTATTCTAATGCCAAAGCTGCCTCTTGAGCAATTTCCAGAATGTATTAACATGGGAGCAAAGCTCTATTCCGAAAGACATGGATCACATTATGCAGGGGAGCCCCCTTCAATGTGTCACAATTGCGCAGAATCTCCTCCATCTCTCACAAGACCTTAACAGTTGTAGTTAGCACGGACTCAAATTTATGGTCCTTACTCAGGCAAAACCTAGGAGGTCTTCCTGAAGAAAAAGGGCCAATTTAAAAATATTTAATAAGCAAAGCACGGCATGTTTTCTGGACTATAGCACTGGCCAAGTCTTTGCGTGGCTGTACTGAAGAAAGCCAGTCATGTTCCAAAGCAAACCAGTTTCTCAGTTTAGGTTACAGTGAAGGATTCTTCAGTTTCAGTCTTTTTTTAAAACCAACTGAGTCTAGGTTCAGTTTTAATTATTTTAATTCAACATGCAACCCCTAGAATTTCCCCTCAATATTAAGAATCAATATGAAAATGAAAAGAATTGATATTTAAACAAAACATAAGTATGCTTCTACACTTGCAAAACTGTGTAGCTGTGCAATTTGTACCTGCTTACACATGTGATTCTGATACTTGGCAGGCAATAAGAAGTTGCTCTGAAATATTCAAAACTATTCATTCCCCTTCTTCTGTTGACCATCCTGGCCAGAGCTGAAACAGTGATGGAGATTTCAACATCACCCTCTCCTTTTCTCTTATCAACGGATTTACACAAGTCTGTTTGTGTCAGTCTGGTCTCTACAAATTCAGCCTTTCTTTGCTTAAGTCATGACATTTACAAGAAGTGATGGGACAGGTCCTTCACAGAGCTAGCACAGCACAGTTGAAGCAGCACATGACCATGATCAAAGACCCCTAATGACCTAGTTCTGGTTCTTCTACCAGTTAGCTCTGCTTAACATGACCACTTCTCTCTTTGAGGCTTCCTTTTCTCCACACACAGAATTTGGGCATTGGCTGAGAAGATACTGCAAGGTTCCTTCAGTTTCTTTCTGTTTCCTCAATATCCTTTTCAAAATGGTTTCTTACTTTGTCTTTGCCTCTGTAGTTTAAAATCTTGGCTCAATCTTATCCCTTCAATTAGTCCCTCAATATTCCTTTACTATCTTCTAACTGTGCTGTCCCTTGAAAGGCATCATCTTAAGGCTCAATAGATTTTTTCTTCTTATGTTCATGCATTTGAGCAGTTGATACACTGATCCATCCTTTCTTGTAATCTACCTCTCTTAGTTTTGGTTAATTAAGTTAATTTAGTAAACACTTCTTTGGAATACCTCTGATGAGATGTTCTGCTAACACCTCAAATTCCCTACAGAGCATTCTCTCCTTTTAAATCATTCTGTTATCCAAATGCCATAAAACCACAGTCCATGACACCATCTAATGCTCCAAACTTCTGCTAAACTTTCACATTTTAAAATATTTTGCTTCTTATATATAGTCAATTACCAAATATAGAAAGTTTCTTAAAATGATCTTAAACATACATTTTTTCTATTATCCTTGGCTAGTTCTTTTTTTTTTTTTTTTTCTTGGCTAGTTCTTGATCACAGCATACCCAGGATATGAAAACTGCCTCCTCACTCCAAACATCTTCTCAATGGTTTGATTATCAGAGTTCCCTCTTCAGCCCTCCAGTCGATTTCTATCCTACTTCAGATCAGTTATGAATTCCAAACTATCAGCACTGAAAGCCCTTTATAGGTTTGCTCATCTAATTTGTCAGAAAATGGTGCCACGAAGGCCTCCCTATATCCACTAAGGAAATCTCCTTTGCCTCTGGCTTCTTCCCATTGAGAGTCTTTCCTTTATGTAGAAACGTCCATCTCTGAACCTTTCCTACATAAGCCTGCATTTGTGGAATAATTCCTCAGCACTGAAGAACGTTTCTCCTTCTTTCAAATGATAACTTAAATGCTGCTTCTGCTAGAGAGACTTCCAAGATTACTTTCAGCCAATTGCCAATCCTCTAAAACAAGGTAAAAACCACCCTAGCTGCTTTACCACATTAAAAAAAAATTATTGTATTTTAAATGTATATTGTAATTGCTTATAAATTCCATTGATGTTAGGAAAAATATAGTGGGTACTCAACCAATACAGTTTGATTAATTTATTGTGTTGTAACTTTAGGTCTTGATTTCAAATAGTTATATATATATATATATATATATATATATATATATATATATATATATATATCCTGTTTTGTTACTTTAAGACACGTAAAGCTACTTAAGTCTCCTGATTTTTGAGAACTGTCAACTGCTCTGCATTTGGTAGGTGTCAGTAAACACTTGTTGAATTGGGTTGAGGAGGAATCATCTTAAACAGGTGACTCTTGGAGGCGGGAGTAATCAGAAGAAGACTATTAACATAAATATTCTATAACAGCATCTAAGTGTAATAAAAAATAATACTCAAATGAGAGTTTCTCAAATTTCTCTCATCCTCTTGATTATTTAATAGTATATTGATAAAGATATACTTTTAAAAATAGCTTTGATTTTAAAACACTAAATTTACACACCAAGAATGAGACACTAGCAAAACCTCCTAGTCTGATTTATTTCTCTGTAATATATCTGTCTTGAGAACATCAGCAGGAATACACGGAAGAAATATGTCCCTCACGGGATCAACTATATAAAAAGACAGAACACATCATCAGGACAAAAATCATTATCCATCTAATCCCCCATTCTAGATGGCTCCGGTGAGCCCCTCTATCATTACTGACTAGGGGTAAGATCGACCTTAATGGATTAATTAAACCGAAGCAGGACTGAACTGCAGACCGAAGAGGAAGCAATCCTGACACAGACGAGGCAACAACCCTGTTCTTTCATTCAAATGTGTAAGACTTGGCTTCCCCCAAGTGCTGTACCTTTCTACTGTAAGGGAGCTGTCTAAAAGTAAGATTTGGTGACTCTTGCCTGGGTCTTGCCCTTAGCACTCATAAAAATCTAATACTTGCGTGCTAATCAAAATTTATCATGTAAGAAATTAAATGTTAAGATTTTTTTAAGGTCTTAAATGTTAAGACCTTCCTGAAGGAAGGTGGGAGCATCTGCAAGAGAGGTAAAGCAATACAGGCAGCATGGTCCTTCTGGTAATCAAGAAGGGCCAACGAGGGGAGAAGTTATTGTTGGAATGCTAGTGAGACTCTGAGAGAGGGCCAGGACACAGAATGTTCACAAAGAGCTGAAAGGAAGAAATGCCCACCATAAAGTCCCCGGGAAAAGCCCAAAGGCAGCTGTCAGTAATAGAAACCTTGAGAATTGCTCATTTAAAGAGGATTTGGAAATTCAAATATAAAAGGAGAAGATGTTAATCCAAAGGCACAATTTAGGGTCTTTTTTCTTCTCGTAAAAGGAGGAGAAAAAAAAAACCCCAAAACAACCCAAGAGTACTGTACCATACTGGCAGTTTACTCTTTCAAGAACTAAATCAACATATTAATGACCTGAACACCTACTTTCCTGATGCGGAAATTATGCTCTATCACACACAGCATTAAATATGCAGGTATTAAAAGAAAAAAAAATCCCACCAGAAACACCTCACTCTGGAGATGGTGAGGCTGACTGGGTAGACTGTCATCAATATCAAGCTATCCTGAGAGTCTAGAAAAGCATCTATGAAGACAGACTAGAATTGGCAGGCCTCACTTCCACCAAAGGGGAAGTGTCCTTAAGGATTCCAGAATTGGAGATCTGAGTAGCTTTCAGTTGCTTTGTTGAAGTAACAGAAGCAGGGCAGGCTCCTCTGGGGGTCAGGCTAGCCCCACCATGTTGAATCCCTGTATCTAAGTGGTAAGTAATTGAAATGAAAAGACACCAATTTCAATGGCTGCTCTGAGTTTAAAAATCAAGTAAAAATTCCCACCCCCTTAGTAGATTTCATTTGTGATTCTTGCACTAGGGGAAAAACTTGCACGAAGTTCAAACAATAGCACACCTCTCAAAAACACATGTCATTTCTCACTGGAGAGAAAAAATAGAATTATAGAGTTTCCTACCTTAGTGATTATTTAATCTAGTCATTTTGTAAATGATGAAACTGAGGACTTGTCAATGGTCACAGAGTTAATTATGCAGCTGGCAATTTTATCAGAAAGGAATTCACAGATAGATTCAGGGCTATCAGTGATCCAGTGGAACTGGGTCCCTTAAGGCCTTTCATTTACACAATCATATATATATGATTATATATATGTATATATACATATATATATATATACATACACACACACGCATACACACACAGAGGGAGAGATCTACAGATACAGATATATATATATATATAATATATTGCTGGACAATAAAAATAGGATCCTGTGTCACTATCATGGCCACTATGATGGTCAAGAAGCCACAGGCTAAATTTGTTTACTTGAAAAACATTATTTGAGTTCCAACTATGTGCAAGTATTACAAAAAAATTCTCAAAGAATTTTACATCTGTAACACAATCACGTAGAATAATCGAGTAGTCAAACTTGTTCTCATTGGATGAATGTAAAACTTAATCATTAATTTTGAATCAAGAGAGAAGGCATTACATATTAGTCAGAGATCAGAAATCATTTGGAATGTTTCTAGTACCCCAAACCTAAAGGTTGAGCCACTGATTTCAGCTGTTCTGTGCATTTGGACATGTTTTCCCTTCAGAATCTACCCCAAATTCACTGCCCTAAGTAGCTCAGAAACAGGGCTTTCTAGGCCGTGCTGCTCTGCTCCTGACCGGCCTCTGAGAGGCTATTTAGGTCAAGGATGAGGGTAGAGCTGGGGATAAAGCAAAGAACCTGGCTGAGCCATGCATCTATTAGCTCCAACACACTACTTAATCTCCAAGTCATTTCACTAACAGTTATATTTTAGTATATATAGCACAGCAGAATGATTTCCTTTGAGATGAACAAAAGTTGAGTGGCTAAAACCTAACGAATATGATTGGTTCAAGTCATCTGGATATGGAGAAAAATCACTAATAGTAAGCTTAAGACCAAAGAAGTGATCATATCATCCAGGCATTTCTCTTAAAAAGAAGGGAGGAGAGAAATAATAAATTTAAATGCCTACCATGTTTCAGACACTATGCTAGGGGATTTACATATATAATTTTATTTAATCCTGACAAAAACCTTCCAGAGTAGAGATTATCATACCCGTTTCATCAGGTAAAGAAACTGAGGCACAGCAAGACTGTGGTTTAAGCAGACTTGCAAAGTAGAAACTACCTTATGACACTCATATACGGATCTAAGTTTGTCCAGCTACAAAACCTGTGCTCTTTGCCAAAGTTTGCTAAGAGGGAAACCCAGAGGTGAAACAACTATGAATGCCATCGGAAAATATTTTTAGTGAGTGTCTGCTATATGCTGCTAAATTGTGTGAAGAAGTTTATACAAATATAAACACACATTTTCTACCACCTTGATATTTAAATATGCTAACATGAACAAACTGACATTGGACTCACCAAAAAGAATATTAAATATAGAAAATTCAAATGACTCATGTACAAAAGCGTAAGTTTTTTTTGGCTATAGAAGACAGTCTACCTGATACTGCAAAGCTTTTGTGCAACTAATGGTTAAAAACATAAACAAACAAACAAAAAAATCCCCAGACTTTTTCCATACCAGAAAAACATGCATAACCCCACAAAAATCTAGCACAATCAATTCTCCAATAATTGCCAATGGACAGGGATTTTTCCTCAGAAAGTATTTAAAGGTGAGCACATAGTTTGTTCACAAAGGCTTCATTTTCAATCCAGGGTTGACATTGTCACTGCCTCCGCTTACCTTGTCTTCATAAAGTGTGGAAAGGGAAAAAGGTTTGAGTTTTTCTTCCACATATGAAGGCTTAGCTGTAGGGAGAGGTTGTTTAAATAAAAACACCGAGTTTCTTTCCTAGAGGTAGGCTCAGGCATCAGGAGATCCCCTCCTCACTGCACTCCACCATCCACTCACACACACACACACACACACACACACACACACACACACACACTCCAGTTCAAGCTTCCACCCAGTTGCATGAGGGGTAGAAAAAGAAAGGGAAGAAAAGAAAAGCAGGAAAGGGTGTAGAAGACGAAGAAAGAGGGAGGGATAGGAAGAGTGGCTAAGGAAGTAGTGCGGTTCGTTCTCCAGAGTGCTCCAGAAAGTGAAAGTATGCAAAGAGCCAGCTTAGAAGCACACAGCTCCCAGCTCTCCAGGGATGGCTCTCTCAAAGCATCAGCTGCAGAATTCAAGCTTTCTGTGGCCAGGATGGCACTGAAAGAAGGAAGACGCTGGACAGGGGTTGGACAGCGATACTAGAGGGCTTTCCAGCCCCTTCCACCCCACATGTAAACACAATTATTCTCGAAATACTGTAACTTCCCAGGGTTTATCCAAATGGAAGGAAAAGGTGCATTCTAAGATGAAATGTGATGCAAGAATTTTAAATTATTTATTATTATGTCACAATTATTTATTTTAATTATTATCTATCTACGACACTGCAATTTTCCATTGCCACTTGATAATCATGATTATAACACGTCACTTTAATTGCTTTGGTAAAGAAATAAAAAAGAGGGATTGAGGTGGACAGGAATTGTATTGCAATAATAAGGACAATGACCAATATCCCCAAATCAACAACAAAAATGTCGATGGCAAGGTCCTGAAATCATGGGGGTTTGTCTAATTTTTCCACACTCAGAACCAAAGGTGAAATTTAAGTTGTTATAGGCCCTCAATAGATAGTATTGACGGCTACTGCAGTTAGTCTTTTTTGAATAAAATTCAAGGTTGGGATTCCAAAGATTCCCCCATGCTGGAAACTGCATTCATATTAGCTTTTCTGGGGAGGAGGGAAAGGGTAGAAAAGGGAGCATCCTCTTCTACCCCCTTGATGGGGGGTAGCTGAAGGCTATGGAGAATAACAGAGGTGCAGTCAGCTCTTAGACAGACAGCAGAGGGGGGCGGAAACCACACACTTGTATTTTGCTAATGTAAAAGTCCCAGTGGAAACATTAGCACTCAAAGACATTAATGTGGATTTGGGACACTCCCTGAAGGATTTTGATTCCATTAGAAAAAAAAAAAAAAGATGGTGACAGATATAATCCTGCTTTGATATGTTTAACGCCATTTAAAGAGAAACTGCACCCATTTACCTCAGGCCAGGACACCAAGAGTTCAAAAAGTGAAATATCACTTCTCAGTGCAAAGAAAAAGCTTGGAAAATATTATGTGAAAATTAATTTGGCATGGTTCTTTGAAATTTTAGATTTCTGGGATGAGCAAATGGGTACAGTTTTCTTTTAACTGTTTTTGAACACCATGTGTTGAGAAGAAAACAACAGAATGGCAATTGCTCATCCAAAATGCTAACTTGTGGCATGGCACAGTCAAGATGGCCTGCCACAGCCAAAAAGCAGGTGTATGCTATGCCTGTCACTTCAGTAGCATGCACGCCACATGTCCCTGCATTCGGCAACCTCTTGCATTTGCTTTTGGAACCTTTCTGAGGGGGTCAGTAAACATGACTCAACAGAACGTCTAGCCTAGGAGGGATCGGCCCCCCTGGCTTTCTGTGAGGCAGACTCTCTGCGGAAGAACCGAGGCATGATTGGAATAATATACCTACTTTGAAATTCTGTGACCTAGCACAAAAGTGACTGGTTTCAGATCATTTTGTGTGGCTGAAGTATAGGATCTAATCAGGATGGAGAGTAATGGTGATGCTTTTGCGTGGCTGGAGAGGGTCTATGCAATCGGCTGTCTCATTCGGGCTGAGAACATGGTCAATGCAGCTGGTACAGATCTTATGCACCTAACGTAAAAGCTTAGAATAATAATCCCCTCACCTCTCAGATCCACGAATAAGCTCAACGCATAGGATGTTCAAAATCATTTGGTGTGCTGGGATGCCAAAGCTTCCTCAATCTGACATTATGAATCTGATATTACATTTGTTCCAGAAATTTAAATGCTTTTATATAGACTAGTTCTCATTCAACTATGTAACAGTCCTATGAGGAAGAGGAGGAGACCAAAAAAAAAAAAAAAGATTTTCCTTCTTCCCTGCAAAAGGCCTGATAAAGAAGCCAAGTTAAAAATCGTAACCATTTTTAAGCCTAAGCCGGGTACCATGTGGAATGATAACTCAAGATATCTGTGTTGCAAGGGTTGACAAGGTCTGAAGATAAAGATGTAGATGGAGACCAAAATGAATATTTCAACATAAAGAAATGGGAAATTACTGCTTTATCTATGATTTTAATTGATAAATCAAAACCATTTATTAAAAACCTACTATGTGAAAATACTGTCAGTGAAGAGTAGGGAAGAATGAAACCTATAAATACTAAATTGGAAAAAGAATCCTAGAGCTTTACAGATATAATTGAATGATATATTCTGTAGGCTACTTTCTGGGTGGGCATTTATGGAGTTCAGAAAAGGTAGTTTGTTGCCAAATATTTATATGCTATTGTTAATTTCATTCATTAAAATTACATTATTCACTATATACCTTTTACTTCTGATGGTACATTCTAGGTGTTGAAGGAGATACAAACTGTATAAATACAGTCTCTGTATTTATGAGCCTACTGGGCAGTGTGCAGTGGTAGGAGGAATGAGACACACATAAACATACTCTAGTATAGGACAGTATGTAATCAGTGCCAAATGAGACATATAAATAAGTGCTTTAACAGTTCAGAAGAAGCAAGACCTCCTGGCTATGGAACAACCCTTTCGTAGATTTACTAAAGTTGCTCAGTGCACGAAAAGGAAGGGATTTGGACCAAATTTTAAGGCACCAGGCATCCTGTGCATAGGGGTTTAGCTAGGCTATGAGGGGAGGGAAATGTACCCTGGATCCATAGCGCCTCTCAAGCTGAGTTGTCCTGCAATTAATGTTGACCAAGAGCATGCGTGGCTGAAAGAGGAGTTAATATGGTTGATAGGCCAGGTCAGTGGTTCTGCATTAGCCCTAGCTATTAAGATGATTTTAATTCCCTGTTCAAAGTTGGCATCATAATGACATCATTTTCTTCCCATACAATTACGAAAAGTTCAGTCTTTACTCCAGAGCGATGGGAGGTACAATTCAGGGCTCATCCTTCCAAGTGAGGGAAAATGTAAAAATGCCATTGGTATAGGAATCACAACGTTTTTCAGAACAGCAACAAATGAAATCCCCCACGCTCCCTTAGGAGGATGAGTCAGAATCCATGCTCCCTAGAAATGATGACAGTGGAGTTGGGGTGAAGCGGCTATGTTGGGATCCACATAGAAGGCAGGTTACAATTCAGTAGCAAACAGAATTTGGGTATCCTGACTTCTAGGTCTGGGTTCTATCTATAGAATCACTTTCTTTTTCAATTTTTTATTCCTCTTGGACACTCTAGCCCTTTACATAATGAATAGTGGCCTTCTGTAGTTGGTGTGTGTGTGTGTGTGTGTGTGTGTGTGTGTGTGTGTGTGTGTGTGTGTGTCTTTTTAAGAGGGAGGATGGCATTACTGATGTGCTTTTGTAAAGAATTCAAGGTTGTCTGGATCCTCAAAGAATGCAGTTGAAAAAAATACTGTTTCTTTGATTCAATGGTGCTTACATTTGGGCAGAGTTTTCTTTTTCCATCCTCAAATACAGTATTTGAGACAATCTACCCACAATGGAAAGATTTTAGAGCTTCAAAAGTGTAGGCGAACCAAATCAGAATTAATCTCTGTGAAAACGGAGACTCAGGCACATGGAGAAAGTTTAGAAAAAAATCTGGGCAGGAGGCAGTCCCAGAGAAAGATGCCTGACATCTCTCTGAATTTAAGGTGAGCTAGAGTAGGACAGGTGAGGAAGGGCCAAGGAAAGTTCTAGCTGCCATGTGATATGCTGTCTCACCTATGTCCATTTAACTTGAGTCTGTGTTATCAGGGGGTCTAGTTGATTTGGTTAAAATGTGTCCTATGGGGGCTTCCCTGGTGGCGCAGTGGTTGAGGGTCCGCCTGCCGATGCAGGAGACACGGGTTTGTGCCCCGGTCCGGGAGGATCCCACATGCCGTGGAGCGACTGGGCCCGTGAGCCATGGCCGCTGGGCCTGCGCGTCCGGAGCCTGTGCTCCGCAGCGGGAGAGGCCACAGCAGTGAGAGGCCCGCGTACCGCAAAAAAAAAAAAAAAAAAAAAAAAAAAAAAAAATGTGTCCTATGGTCTGACTGCATGAACCCAGAGCAGGCTAATAAAGGGAATTCTAGGCTAACTGGGGCTAAGGTGAAGAGGCCAACAGCTATTCACTCAAAAAGGACCAACCAGATCAGTCTGCAGGGTATCTCTAGCAGTGTTGCCTTTTATTATCATATTAAAAGTCATGTATTTTATTGGGAAAAAAATAATTAACTAAAAAAAGAAGCTACTTGAAGATCATAGAAGCAAAAAGCATAGAAGATAAACAATGATCACTTTTGAACACTTGGTATATGCCCATCAGTTTTTCTTCATATGTGGATTTCTCTACATATGTTATCCCATTTGATCCTCATGCTAACTATGAAAGACTGATATTTTGCCCATTTTATGTGTGAGGAGCGTAAGGCTCAGAGAAGCTAAATGAATACCTCTGGTCACACAGCCAGTAGGGGCTAAGCTGGTATTCCAGTCTGAGTGGTGGGACACAAAGCCTGAGCTCTTTTCCGTGCCTTGTACTCTTCATGGCATGAAATCAGTGTTGGGGGAACTATGCCCAGCATCTCTGGTTAGCAGAGTGAATCGCTTTTATCTTTTGCCAACATGTCATAGCAAAACACCAAAACAACAAAAAAATTAAAACTCCTGACTCTAGGAGATTTCCTATCAACTACCTGAAGTTTGGCTTTGTTACATATCATTTGAATATCTTGACAATCTTATAAAAAGTCCAACAAGAATAAAGAATTTTGCATTTATGCTAGCTCCTATGTTAGTTAAAAATCTCCTATTCCTGCATAACAAGGTGCCAGGGGGACTTGCTCACCGCCAGAAACTTATCTGAAAATGCTGGAAAGTCAGAATTTGGGGCCTATATACTGACTAATATTACCAGCTGTGAGTTGGCTTGAACATCAGTAATATGATATTTCCCACTACAATTTGATTTGGTTAAAATGTGTTTGAAGTTCACCCTTTTATTAACTAGAATTACCACCTCCTGAAACTGGAGGGCCCCTGAGAGCAGGCTGCTAGTGCAATCCAACCTCCCACCCGCCATCAGTGCATTTCCTGGCAACAAATACTATTAAATTGATAACTACAGAAATAGGTCAAAATGTCTTTTCAATAGTTGCTAATGTTCCCCTAATGCTCCATCTCCTCCCTTTGATTCTCCTGCTAACATTTTCTCTAACATCACAGGAGCAACAACTAGTAAAGAGAAATGACAAGAAGATGGAGAAGTTGGCAGCAGTGGATGGAGGGGGTCTTAGGCATTCCCCCAATTATCAAATAGAAAAGCTAAACTTCCCTAGGGGCCAAGGGCCTCAAAATCGGCTCCGCCGCTGAGTTGGGTGACCCGGAAAAAAAATGCTGTGTCCCATATGAGTCTTAATATCCTCCTGTGCAAAAGAGGAAACTCAAGATGACTGATTATTCAAATTTGTAAGATGCTCAGAGTTCACAAGAGATAGGAGCCTTGACTAATCTCAAAGCAGTGGGGTTTTAAACTTATTTACACTACTTTCATAACCATATCTATTAGAGCCTTGGCTATCCAAGATAGAAACTTCGTTTTATATAAAGAAATGATACCATGGCATATTTCTGTGAGAGAGAGCCTCTGCAATCATCCCGGGTTTGATTATTCACTATGTAGACCTACATCCACCCCCACCCCCAGAAGAAAGTTTGATTTTCTGAATTCACGTCACATATGTGACCAAAGATAAAGAAGCGGACGGACGGGTGGGTACAGATGTATCAGGACATGGTTGATTCTAGGCAGATAGTCTGGCTTAAAAGGGACAGCCACCTGCTGTAGGCAAGGAGCATAAGCCCCCTTGTTAATGAGGTACATTTCAATTTCCAACACTTCTCCTGAGATGCAAACGTAACGTAGGGGTTTAAGCCATTCGTGCCTGGATGCTCTAATCACTTCAATCCCAAGAGGGTTACCCAGTGTAAAGTAGTTTTGAATTGGAGCTGGGGAGGGGATAGGGATAATTTTGGAACTGGGGAGGCTGAAGGAAAAAATCAGCTGAACACAAGGACCCTGGGCCCTGGAGGCAGAGGAGAGGAGGAAGGGAGTGGCCATGACTGAAAAGGACTCAATCTGTTTAGCAATTTTTGCTCAGGGCCTTGTCCACAGCTAGTGAACCACTGAAAAATCTCTTGCGAGATGCCATGGTCTCTGAGTAATGCTTTTGACCTTTCCTCTGTGCCATGGTTGTACTGTCACTAGACAGGAGGTCAGCATTGATTTGAAAACTTGCAAACTTCAGCCTACCTGGTTCAGGCAAATAAAGGTTATTCTAATCTTCTATAATTTAAACTCACAGGGACTGTACAGTCTGGCACCTCTCCATCAGATTCCTCTGCCTTCCTTCCTTTCATAGGGGAGGGAGAACAGAGGTGTGGAAGAGAGGGCACGGGAGAGGAGGAGGGGAGGTGGAAGGGGCTCTTCTTCCAGAGTTTTCGAAGTGAGTGAGGCTTTGTGTCAGACAAGCCTCTCTCTGGACCCTCCCGGTAACCCAGGAGACACTGTTAGGGGTAGGAAGTATTTTATAGGTTCAGGGAGGCTAACTAGCTTTAGGTGGCCATTCAGGTTCCTTCTCCCAGCTCCTAGTTCCTCTGGCATATTTCCTCCTCCTCCTGGTTATGGGTGCTTAGAAACTGGTTTACAACCCAGTCATCTAGAATATATCTTTTGGGAATATTGAGGATGCCCTGAATAATCACAAGCATATCTGGCTGGGAGTCAGGAGTCTTGAATGCTTCTGGTTAAGACCTAGTCCTAACAAACTATCACTGAGGACAAATCCAGGCACCTCTATGGGGTCTGATCCTGACTTTTCAATCCTGGCATTCACACTCATCAAGGTGGTGGCAGGGGTGTGAACGCACAAAATTCAGCAGAATCATTCTCATTATATGTCATATGTAGATTAAAGCGAGGAACTCCCTCATGCTAATGTCAGTTTTGGGTAAGAAGGAAGGACTGATAGGACCTGAAGGCAGAAGGGGTCATGAGAAAGATGTGGAACACACAGCAGCAGCCACGGAGGAGCTTAAGAGGGACAGAAGCCCAGGCCAGAGCTGGGAGATGAAATTGTTTGTTGAGTACACTGATGTGTTTGATCTCACAGTGGTTGGAAAGTCCTAGTCTAAAATAAGCTGAATGTTAGATGTACTTTTTAAAATCTCAATTTAATGGTTGAAGCCTATTTTAACGAGCCAATAATGGGCAAAGACCTCATTACTACAACTATTTCTCCCAAGTATTAACCTCTAGCAAAAAAATATTTGGCTGAGACCACTACAGAGTTTCTGATTACAAAACAATACCATCTTGATGATAATCATATCAAAGTGTTTGGAGGAAGGAAGGAGAGATGGGTTCTTCTGAACCATATTGTATGGACAGAAATCTTCAGAGTTGAACACAGGAATTAGCTTCTGAGGAATCGAGACAGAGGATCATTTTAAGTAAGAGAAGATATGTGACTGATACCTTCAGTTGGCATGCCAGGAAAATATAAATTCCAGGCAGGACCAGCTACATAATCTGTGGGGCACAAGGCAAAATGAAAATGCGGGGCCCTTTATTAAAAAAATCATGAAGGATTTCAAGACAGCAACAGAAGCGCATTAAACCAAGCCCAGGGCCCTTCTGAGCCCTGGGTGTGACCGCTCGGGTTGTACAGCCAGGAAAGTGGTCCTGATTCTAGCTGGATTGTTTTCACCACGGCATTCTAGTCCCATAGTCACCAAGACCTAAATTAAGAAAGATGCACCACCCCTCTCAAAACCCTCAGTTAACCCTGTCTTCTTAGGGTAAGGAGGCAACTGAATTCTGCAGTAAGGATCAGAAAGATCTGGGGTCTGCCAACATGTTTGATAGAGTGCAACTGCACTGGCTTCTGCTACATTTGTTACAGCCACCATCCCCACTTCTGTCACCACCCAAAGATGCCCAGGATATCAATGTCTGGGAATTGAAACATATTTTCTAAAAACACAAATTTCCCTGAAAAACAAAACAAAACCAAACAAAACAAGCAGAAGTTACTAAAAAGAAGCTGAGTTTCCTGGATATAAGTCCTATCCCTGATTTCTTACTGGGCTTACCTTGAGCAGGTCTTGGGTATGTGCTCAGGCTCAGAAACACAGGTGAATTACCACAATAACTCTTTTCAGTTTGGGAAAAAATAGAGGAAACAGGAGAACCTGGTCTTAGCCCAGCAGAAACTCACTGGGTTCACTAACAGTGTGCTTGCTCCCTTTCTCTCTCTCTCTCTCTCTCTCTCTCTCTCTCTCTCTCTCTTTCTGTCTCATTATGCTAAGTCAGAGCTCTGACTTCACTCTCCATGGAAGCTAAGTTTCTCTTTCCTGGATGCTTGGAATGGACCAGAGAAAAGGCATTAGAGGGTAATGGTCATGTCGAAAAAGTCACATTTATTTATCTTTACCTGCCCTCCTCATGTCATTATCATTCCACTGAGGTCTGTATATAGAAAGCAGAGATTAAATAGCCAAGACGAACATCAAAAGAATAACAGCAGTACCAAACAGATGAATGGGACCTCTTTCCCAATGATCTTAGGGGCTTTATATATACTGAGCCTGATTCTCATAGGGACAGACCAGTAGTCTGGGCAGATGCCTAGGATGTTTGTGTAGGCTGACACTTACCCTCCCCTTACTATACATCTCTGTTCCATTTTCTAAAAAATAAGGTCTAATATAGAGAACTATTTCACTTCTACAGCCAGAATTATACCTTGATACTAGACCTTGATTTAGGATTTTTTTTAAAGATATTTATTGGCAAAACTAATCTTTTTTCTTTCTTTTTTTTTTTTTTGCTTAATAGGTTTGTACTGCCTTGAGTAAGGCCACTAGGGTCCATAAGTAGATGGAAATGTGTTTGAATCTCTATAATTATGTTTAGATTTCAAAAAGTCTTCCATTCCACAGAGGTTATATAGGTTCAGTCATCATTTTCAAGTGTTTTAACATTGGTAATTAGCAGAGGAGGTCTTAAAATTTTTTAAAAAAGTGATTGACCTTCACAACAGATGCATATATAAAATCTTGATTCACTTATTTTTTTTTTTTTTTTTTTTTTTTTTTTTTTTTTTTTTTTTTTTTGCGGTATGCGGGCCTCTCACTGTTGTGGCCTCTCCCGTTGCGGAGCACAGGCTCCGGACGCACAGGCTCAGTGGCCATGGCTCACGGGCTCAGTCGCTCCGCGGCATGTGGGATCCTCCCGGACCAGGGCACGAACCCGTGTCTCCTGCATCGGCAGGCGGATTCTCAACCACTGCGCCACCAGGGAAGCCCTCACTTATTTTGAAATCATTCTCCTGCTGGAAATATATAGCTATAATATATACATTTATATATGTGTGCACAAACAGCCTTAGCAACACCCTGAGAAGGAGATGAGGATAGATGGGTTTCTATTTATCTGACAAATACACTATTACATAGACAAGTTAAGTGATTTGTCCTGTAAGGAAGGGTGGAGCTGGAAAAAAAAAACCTGTCACATCTGCTCTCAGGTTATACCACTCTGGAATTGGGTAGCCGTTATTGTTTTTGAGCGACCTGATCTAAATGTTTGCCAAGGCAATTTTCCTGAAAAAAGATTTTACACATTTTTTTCCCCTCGGTACTTTCTTTCCCCCTCTCTTTTCCTCCTCTCTGAGATTATTATAAACTAGTGACAAATGTGTCTGCTCTCAGTTTATGCTTGCTCTTCATGGATTTGGATGGATTTTAGCTCTTAAGAAAGCATAAGAAAAAAAAAAAAAATCACCTCTGAAAGGTAATAATGATAAATAATGCTGGGACAGTTGGTTTGAGTTAATGTCACTGTAATAGTTGATATGGGTACAAGTGAGGTCTTGGACTCACCTTTCACAAGAGCTAGTCTGTTGGCTCTGAACTGACCCAACAAGAAGCAAAGGCTTCTATGAGGCAGAACTCACTTGTCAATTCCCTGCTATTCTCCTGGGATCTCAGACATAGGCCAAACATTTCTTTGCACCTTTCTGTGAACTGCTGCATCTTGGAACTGTTCTCTACTCTACATTAGGGCTACACCCTCTAAGTCCTTGACCTTAGATAGTCCTTCTCTATTTTGGTACATATTTGCATGATGCTCACAGCGCTATACTTGATTTAAAAAATTGGCCTGTTATTTGGCCAAGGAAAGACTATTTTGGCATTGTTTTAGTTCTTTACTATCTATTTTGTTAATTATTTGTGCGAATAAAAAAAATCCTAGATTTCTTGCCTCTTGCCATGCTACTATTTCCCAGTGTTATCTGGTAAATACTTAGGAAATACAATTTTATTTTAACATGTCCTAAACAAAACACAATTGAGAAAGAAAACCGGTAGAGAAAAACATAATAAATTTTGAAGATAAATAACAGTTAATTCTGAAGTATCTGCCACTCTTACTCCTTTATATTAGAACCTAATGTTGCCAAGAAATTAGTTATCCATACCGATTTTTTTTAAATGAAGGGACAAAATAAGTTTCTTTTCTGATGATAAGAACTGTAACCCCTGTAACCCCTGTAGCACCTGAGCAGCATCTGTGATGTGAAACTGGCTTCAGTGATTTCTCTTGAAGAAGACTGCTCAGTCAGGACCTTCAAGAAAGCTGCTGCTGTTGAGGACCAAGACTCTACAAGGAACGTCCCGGTTCCCTACAGAACTTGGGCTGGCTGTCATGCCATCCGGTATCCAGTCTGCAGTTGCCACTCAGACCCATAGAGTGTGTGTCTGGGGACGACACACAGTAGAATAGGAAAGAATACAGAGCTCTGTCATACCAGCACATTTATTGTAAGGAACTAGTTATGCTGCAACTGCTTTGCTCTTTTGTATTCTAGGCAACACACCAGTGAATATAAGTCATAATGAACATATTCAACATTTTTTCCATCAGTTCAATACACTATTCATAAATATTAGAGATGGAAAAGGCCTAGTAGATTACGGAGTCCAAACCTCCTTTCTGTACCGCCCTTTCCCCCAACTGTTGATGCTAGCTCAACCAAACAACAACAAATCACACAAGGAAAGCGACAAATTCACAAGTTTTACAAGTAAAAAGGAAAGCTCCAAAGAAGTCTGTATTGAGGGTGAGGAAGTTCAAGGCCTTCTCTCCCTGCTGGTGGTAGAGCTCTGAAGACTAAATGTATGGTAGCCCTTTGCTGTGAAGGCAAGCCAAGGGAGAAAAATGCCAGTTTCTCCTCTTGAGAATCATAATTCAAGATAAAGCGCAAGAGGCGATTCCATGTCCTTGGCTAAGTGCTTCCTATCTGTCTCTTCAACCTGGTGTGGATTCAGGCATTCTTCTCTCCTGTTAGAACTTGAGATACTGACGATAATGATAAAAGAAAATGTATAAATGAATAGAGAGTTAAAACTACTAGAGTATGCTCCCTGGGATTATCTGTACTATCAAGATAGGAAAACTTTGCAGATGCTACTGTCTCTCTAGAGGAATAAATGCTTGCATTTTAATATTCTCAGCAGCTGGTTCCTGTTGAATGCCATCAGGATGATTCAGCCACCCACCAGGAACACCAGTAATGGCAAGTGCACACAGAGAAACCTGCAAAACTTTCTTCTCTTGATGCCAACAATATTACTCTGGCAAAGTCAGAACCCTTTATTGAATTACCAGTTCTACTAAATGTGACCTTGTTCCCCTCACAAATACCAGCTCACTTTCAAATAAATGGAACTTCTGGCTGATTAAGATGCAGCATACTTCCTCATTTAAGCACACCCTATGGCCAGCTTCTCCTCAGCTATGGCCATGTGATTTGCCCCCTTTTATTTTCTCACTCTTCACTGCAACGCTGAAGAACCAGTAAGATCCACATACACCTCGAGTCCACCTTGTATGCCATCCCGCCTACAGCTGACTTGAAGTATTTAATGCTATATCTCTACCCTGACATGCCTCAAGTTATTTTATCATTTCCAGTTTTTAGAAGTTTCTAATTTCCACAGAATGGGGTTGCATGCCAGGAAAACAGAAATGTGTAGATGAACTGCATTGACCCTAGACCTCATTGATACAGAATTACCATACCACATTCAAGTTAGATAAAAAATTATATACTTGCCCCCTTCTTCAAACAGACCAGATTAGACACTAAAAGGAAGAAATACCAAAGATGACAGCTAGCTCTCAAAAATGTCTCACTGCCTCATTTTCTGGTCCCCAAAGTAAAATTTAAGGACATTCAACACAGATTCAGGAGCTCTCAACAGTCATGAAAATATATGGCTGGAGAGGGAATTTATAAATGTAACGAATACACAGTTGGCTTATAACAGATGCAACTAAAATTAAATTCGATAACTTGACCTGCTCTCCAAAGTGAAAGTTTCTAGTTCAGGCTGCAGACAGAGGTATAACCAGCTCATTAATCACATGAAACAGAACTATAAGCTGACACTTCTGGGGATGCTGCAAAGAGCAATCCTATGTGATTGGGGGGCCTGTGTGGAACCTGAAAGGGAAGGCAGCACCGACAGTCTACAGTGAGCAATACTGATATCGTTTATGGCGTCCATAGTTTGGCCAGGGCTGACTATTCTAAACTTCCAGGAAAGAATTGAAGGATCTTTGTAAGGAAGTAATGGGGCCTATGGACTTGCACAAAAAAGATTCAATATATTTTTATTCAGCTCCTATTATGTAAAAGTCATTGTGTTTGTTGCTTGAAGAGATTCTGAACTCAATAAGATCAATCTATGAGCTCGAAAATACTGTTGGGGAAGAACTAGGGGAAAGGGAATATTAATAATAGTAGTAGTAGTAACAACAACAATGATACTGAGAGATGATCATGTGCTAGTCATGGTACTAAGCACTCTATATACTCCACTTCAGGAATTTTTACAATATCCCAGCAAGATAGTTATCATTTTCCTACTTATAGATGTGGAAATTGAGGCCCAGTGAAATTAAGGGCACTGCCCCAGATTACATAGACCTGTTCTTTACATTACAAATAAACATACAAATGGCTAATCTATAAGAGAGAGTATGACAAAAGCCATTAAAAGATAGAGTATTGTAGAAATAGAGAAGGCAGAATTTGTCTCTACTTGGGAGCACCAGGTGAAAAGAACAGGGGTGTGGAAATGTAGTGTGCACTTAGGAGACAAGGAGGAACCCAGTTAAAATGTGTTTAAACTTATTAACTCAGTACCCTCTGATTAGAACTCACATTTTGATACAACAGTTAGATACATTGATTTGTACAGGAAGATTTCTAAGGAGAAGGGCTTCTTTCTAAAGGATTTTCTGACTACAATTTCTCAAAAAATTTTTTTCTTTTCTTTTTTCTTTCTTTCTTTTTGTTTTTCTTTTGGTGGGGATAGCGGGAAGAAGAGAAATGAGATGCAAGGTTACCTTGGAGGGGATATGAGGGTTGCATGAGGGAAGCAACGTTAACAGCAGAGAGTGTCCACGGAGTGCCAATGTGGGTGCATTTTCCTTCATTCTCCAGAATGCCTTATCCTTACCACACATATTTGCCCCCTACCCCATGTAAGGTAGGGTTATTGGTATAGAAATAGGAACGTTAAGGGCCTGGTTACTTCGCTTTCTTCCTCAATTACTTCTGGAATATCATCCACTTTTTATTTTTATAAAATTTGTTTTAGGGGTCAGGCTTGTGGTGTAGAGTAGAAGCTAGAAAACTTGAGTTCTCGTACAATTTGCCTTTCTCATCTTGAGAAAGTTTTATCATTTTTCCATTTACATTTTCCTATTAGCATGGTGTAAGCCCAAATAGCATTTCTTCTTCTGTTAAACACCCTGTCCCTTTGGTGAAAATAAAATTTTGTGCTTTACTGAAAAATTTCCACTCTTCTCTATTTAGAACCCCTGGTTCACAGAATCCAATGTATAGCACCACTAGTCAAGATGAATTTGTGGAGCTTTAGCTTCTCTGTTTTTTAAGCTTTTATATTAAATAGTGTTTTCCAAATGTAAGTCACAATATATAAAATACATATTTTTAAAAATTCTACATGGTCCTGCACCAGATAGTCAGTATTCCTTTCTGGAGTGTTTGGTAACCCACTCACCTTTATTGAGATATCTAAGGCTCCTTCAAGCTCTAAGATGCCATGATTATGATTCTGTGATGCTGACATTTGCTTTGTCGACACTTAAAGCAGAGCTTTTCAACTTCAAACAATAGCATAACAAGTTGCTATAACAATTACACTTATATGAATCTTTAAGCAGATGAGCATAACAGCTCTTTACAGCTATTACCACACTGGACAGCCGAAGCTTAGGAGGTTGTTGTAATTCTCTGCAAAAGTGAATTCTACACTTGATTATATCCTATAAGGAAAAGTATTGCCTTTCTATCTACTTTTAAAATTCATGGACTCTTTTTTTTGGTATCTGTTAGTTCTGTTAGCCAGCTACGAACTTTAAGCATCTCCAATAACTTTCATCATTAGCCTCCACTCTGTCATGGCTCCTGTGTCTCACCCTTCTGACCTTGCCCACTGAGGTCACTCTTCCTGATGTAATCACACATGCTTCTTTGTAGTTACATTCGTCACAGTGCTCATTAGAATTATCATCATTCCCACTGCACCTTAGGTCAACGAAATTAAATGTGCTTATGCAATTTGTTGTCATTTTAATTTTTCAGCCAGGATTTCTTCATCTAGAAGGACAATTCTATTTTATCTGATCAATAAATAACTAGCCAGTCGAATGACTCTGGATAGGTTGGTAGAAAGTCATTCACTGGGGCAAAATCTTAAGTCTAGAGAGGTTTTTGTAAACTTGGACAGTGGCATTTCACTGACCTTGAATCCATAGGTTCAAAATGTATTGATGTCATCTTAGTCTTTCAGTCTAGTAAAGCAATAAGGATAAAATATGCGTGATTTATATTGATGTGTGTGTTGAATTTAGTAAATTAGTCAAGAGTCAAGGTATTTTTAAAGAAATATTCAAGTCCGTTCCACAGTGACTAATTCACTTTCAGATATAGTCTAAAATATTCTTTGGGGGCTTCCCTGGTGGCGCAGTGGTTAAGAATCCGCCTGGCAATGCAGGAGACACGGGTTCAAGCCCTGGCCCGGGAAGATCCCACATGCCACGGAGCAACTAAGCCCGTGAGCCACAACTACTACGCCTGCACTCTAGAGCCTGCACGCCACAACTACTGAAGCCCGTGTGCCAAAACTACTGAAGCCCACATGCCTAGAGCTCGTGCTCCACAACAAGAGAAGCCACTGCAATAGGAAGCCCGTGCACCACAACGAAGAGTAGTCCCCGCTCGCCGCAACTAGAGAAAGCCCGCGTGCAGCAACGAAGACCCAACACAGCCAAAAATAAAAAATATAAATTTAAAAAAATATTCTTTTTGCTGTAGCTTTAACTTTTTTTTTCTTCAAATAAATAAAGAACGTACATAGACTGTGAAGTGGCAGTGTAGTCCATTGTGGCATTCTACATATATTCCTCAACTTTTGCTCTTTCTATGGTGAGGGTATGTAGAAATAAATAAATCTACAATAGTTTAAGTCTAGAAATTTTTGTTTGGCTAAACTCTGAAAACATAGCTTAAATAGAGTTGAAAGCTTGGCATCTCATCATTTCTTTATATTATAAGGCTTACAATGCCACCTTATAAAAGATATATTCGTTTATTTTCATGTTCAATCAAAAGTGTAGGGTTTCAGGTCTAGGAATGGATTACAGATTGTTCTCTCCTGGTTATTTTTGGCTTTAAGTATATTGATCATTTTATCATTTTCTTGTTTTAAACTGCTTTAAACACAGCACAAATGTTATTCTCATCATGCCAGAAATGGGTTTGGAATTGATTTTGAGTTTCCATCAGTTTTACTCTTTGCTCTCTGTGAGAAGTTTTTCACTTGCTTAAATTCAAAAGGATAGTTTTGTTCAAAAGATGTCAGAGTACAGCATTCAGAGATCCTTAGCTGGACAAGAAAACTGACATTTTCTTCTTTACAAAAAAATAAAAATCATTGCATCTATTGCCATGGACTTTATTGAAATTAGTGAAGAATCATTCATACGAACGCAATTTCAAGGGCTTCCTCCCTCTTTCTCTTCATGTAAGTGTTCGACAAAAGCATGCATCTTCTGAGAAGCTGGCCTGATTGGTCCAGGTTGGCACTGTTTCAGTGTTTGGCCTACAGCGGCTGCTTAGGAATAATTTCATCTCATCCTCTCTGTTTTTCTGGACTGTATCGGACTCAGACATGTGGTATGTAAAGGAAATCCAAGTCCCTTAAAAATGCTATTTCTTTTGGTACTAAAGCCAAGCCCAGTTCTACTTTGGCCAAATGATCTTATCAAGATTTAACAAGAGAGATTCAGTAATATCTCCAATCTGGGAGAAGACATTCCACTAAGAAAGATAATTTACTACAGAATATCTATATTTTCTCTTCTTGTACCAGGCAAGGACATGATCGAACTTTATCCTATTGGTACTGAGAATATTATAACACTGATGCAAATTTTATGACAATTATTCATTTCAATTAATTTAAACGGAAATAAACAAGTAGTTCTTTCCATATTGAAGCAGATACTGGAGATCTATTTTCAGTTATTGCTGAAAATATTTTGGCTTCCATAAAGGCACCTTCCTAACACAGCTGCTTTGCCCTCCTCTGCACTGTCACAATTCAGAATTTGTCACATTTCAGCCAGGTTCTCTAGACTAATTGGATGAAACAATTGCATTACAGTATTAAAATTCCTTTGCAGAATCAAATGAGAGGAGATCTGCACAGTTCAGATAGCCTGCAAGATTTGCAACAAACACAGCCCAAATCCTGTATGTTCCATACATCTTTCTACATTTACAGTAATAATCACTTCTATAGTGTTAGGAGTTAACTTCACACTTGAGAATATCAACAAACATAGGGAGAAATTTAGATTTGTAAACTTCATTTCCCACCCCATCCTTCCTTCTCCCCTGTGCTGTTTTGTGTTTCAAAGCAGAGTGCTGCATCTTTTTTGAAAAGTGTCAGGAAATCGCTTTCCTAGCAATCTAGGCCTTTGAGTTTATACGTGTGGTATGACACACCTTGAAACAGAGAGCCCCACAAACCAGAGTGGGATGTTAATTTAAATACAGACTTAGGGGGAAGAGCTCCATCTACTGAATTAGTTAGATCACAGTTTGTACCCTATAGTTATCCCATTCACTACTTTCAACCTTGTAGAGGCTCTGAGGAGAACGGAAAAGTTACAGACCCCCAAACAGCTTTGAGTCTGATGCCATTTTGAATATTTGCCAGTTACCCTGACCCCCTTTCCTTTGCCCTTCCCAATCTCCAAAGCTTTCCATGTTTCAATATGAAAGAACAATGGGATGCTTTGCTGGATAAATCATCCCTGGAAAAAGTAGAAATCCATTGGTAATTGAAGGAAAAACCCCAAATAGCTGAAGGGAAAGCAACAGAAAAAAATCGCTCTACCTGACCAGTTGGCAGCCCAGGTAAGAAGCAAAGGGAAGAGTAGCCTACTTACTCCTCCCGCCTTACATCATTGCTCGGGAAGTCTGCAGCCACCCAGGATCAGCTCTTCTGGGCTCTCCCCAGCTGCACAGTGTTGTTGTGGCATTGGGAATTTGCTGTGCCTTCATAAGATTATGGGGATATGCTTCAGCAAGCCAAAAAAGTCACAAACAAAATTCAGGAGAGAAAAAAAAGTACAAAAACAGCTGATCTTACTGGAGAAGCACTTGGCATTTTCCTACATATGCCACAATTTTCTTTGGTATTTCCTGGTTCTATGATCAGAAAAGTTATCATATCATGTTTATTACTGTTGTGTTTTCAGGGTTGCTGGTGGCGGGGCATGGTATAGTGAGAGCAAACAGACCAGACATGGGAGTAGCAAGGTAAAGATTACTTCTACTTGTTTGAAAGCTTTCCAGGGGATCATGAGGTTAAAAAGTTTTCTTCTTCAGAATACTGAAGACATGTAGAAATAATATACAGAAAAAATAGCCATAGCCTTTGTAGATTGGGAAATTAAAAAAACTTGTTTAACACAGTAACAGATACGGAACAAAGCAAATCGTATGGGAATAAACCTGAATGTTAATACAGCTGCATAAAATTCAGGAGTATGTAAGACTTATAAAAATACAAGTTGAGATAAATTATTAGAATACAAAAAGACATTAATAAGTATATATATATTAAATAATCAGAGGGAAGCAATAATTGGATTTTTAAATTACAGAAAAATAATAAAATATAATAAATTTATAAAAGTTTGCATTAAGGCTAATCCTCTTTCATGCAAAAATAGAATTAATACAAATGTAAAGTGAAGCTGTGTCTCTGTATGTGGGTGTATGTGTATATATATATATGTATATTTGCACAAAGTATTACTGACTGACATTGAAAGGTGATATGTTGCATAGAAATCAAAACTTTGAATTATTTTAAATTGGGCATTTAAATTATCAGCATTAACCTGGCAGGTTTTTTTCTTTTTTTAGAATAACATTTAATTTTCAAGTTCTATTTTAAATCATGGAAAGAAAAAAAAAATTAGAAAAGCATTGCATAGATGCACAATATGTATTTTGTAAAAAATTTCATTTGCATTTCTTAGAATATTTAGTTCTCAAAAAACGGCTAGTTGGCTTTTCTTCAAGCCTCTGCAAGACAAGTTCAGTTCTGAGTCAAGAAAAGCTATGAGAAATTTCACCTCAAAATGAAATTTGTTTGGATAATTATAAAGGCCTGAAAAATGAGATTATCTCCACCATAACTATAACAAACAGCTAATGAATAAATATATTCTGGCAAGAATCGATAAGAATTGCAAAGCCTGAGAGGGTCATCGCAGACTTGAAAAAGGTAACCAAGTGAGGAAACATCAAATGGAGTTAATGGAGATAAAGCATTCTGAAAAATGTAAAGTGTTAACAGTCACCGACAGGAAAGAATATACTTCCACAGGGATGACAACAACAAAATGAAACAAAACAACCCAAAACAACTGGAAATATATATATCCTGGAGCAAAGTATGACTACTTATTCAGCAAGAGGAGAACCTACTTCTTTGTCATTCCCTTTGGAAGCCTGTTTTTTTTTTTTTTTTTTTAAAAGGTTGCACAAAAGATACATGTGTTCTTTTTCTGGTATTATTACAGGCCCACCTAGATTTAGCTTTCGGTTCCAGATGAGATCAGGCATGTTCAGACTAGCACATCTTTGCTCTGTAAGCACAGAGCTGCTATCTTTTCACTGGCAAATTCTCGGATCCCCAAATTTATGCACAATAAATGCCCTTAAAAATCTGCAAATTTTCTACTTCAGTCAAATACCTCATTGAGTTCAATTTTTTTCTTATTTTACTCTGCTAGTAGTAAGCCGAAAAGTTAAGGCAGGCGAGTCCCATAAGAAAGGAAAGTTGAATAGTACTTACCCTAAGTATAATGTGCAAGCCTTAATGGGGGAATCTACTTTTGCTCTATGGTTTTTAGAAGGGAATCCAGGTTTAAACTCAGCTCTCGCCCTTTTCCCTTCTGGAAAACTGAGTAGACTCACTGAAGGTGGCTCTGAGAAAGATCCTACAAATCAACAGCCTTACCTGTGGCCATTCAGAAGACTGCACTTTGGTGTGTGTTTAAAACTATGAATAAAGTCAGACACAGCGCATGCTCAGCAGGCAATTTAAAAATATTTATAACATTGTTGTTTCAAAAACAAATTTCCTCAAACAAAGCAAAACTCACATTTCTGATCCATGCCAAAGTTTAACGTTCTGAGACAAAGCTGTTTTGGAGTTTTCTGTTGGTGAAAAAAAGGGCTTCTAAAATTTTTGTTGAACGAAAAATAGTTGCCTCTTTCCTTTTGGATACTCTTAAAGAGGTGGAATAAAATTCCCTCTAAGTTTCAACAAAATTCACCTTGGGCTAAGATAAGACAGTAGATATTTAAGGTCTGTAACAAATAATTTTGGGGAGAGTAACAAGGAACTAAAAACTATGAGTTTAAAGAATGTAATGGTCATCTGCGCCTTCAAGGCAGTCTTGCTTGTTACTATACAAAAAAAATCCTGATACAAATAGGATATATTATGTTACGTATAGATAGGTTGTGCATTGATAAGAATAATGCATAGGAAACTATTTGTATACCTAGAGAAGTTATGTTTTTCTTTTGCTAACTAAAATCTGAACTCTTGAAAACTGAAAAAGAAATACATCAAAAATTTAGGAGAAATCCAGGAATAATGTCAGTATAATTCCTCTGTTTTACATAGCAGGCATGGAGACGAAGGCAATCACATATCTATTAGTTAAATTTTGAGTTACACAAAATAAAAATTGGATTAAATACAGTTTTTAAGGCCCTAATTGCAGCAGGAATGCCTGTGTTACCCTGACTGGAAATTTTTTCTCCTCCTTGAGTATCCCTAAGTATTCCATTTTACCATCTATCACCTAACCCTGCCCGGCCCACAGATCTCACAGATCTTATTTAAATCTCTCACTTAATTCTTAAGTCACTGAATGACTTTCAGCCCCTGCTCTACTTTCCAGGGGTGCTCAGCTGGCCTCACAAAAGCTCCACAGACACATCGTTCAGTATCTCTGATGATTTCAAGCTCAGCAGAGGGTGCCAAAAAAAAAAAAAAAAAAAAAAAATCAGTGATTAAAAAAAAGTTTATTAAAGTGAAACTAGGAGTGCAGATTTGAAGAAGTTGCTTCTACTTTTATTTCCCCCTCAACTCAGCACAGGTGTTTCCTAACTTATACTATTGTGCATGCTGATGAGGGGGGGGTGAAATTAAGGTGAGGGAATGGGCCAAGGGCCGACCAGCAAGCATTTAGGATTTCCAGCCTCGTGTGTTAATGGACATGTCTAAAAATGGACCCCCCAAAAGCCTAGAATGAGGTTTCTTTTTGGCAAATGATTAAACCAGTACACTGAAATAATTAAAGCTTTGTCCTTAAAGAAAGCATCAGATCAACAGAACAAAAACAAAGATAAAAATTGCACACACATATGCATGCACGCACACACACTCTCGCACACACAGATACACAAAACTAGCGGGTGAGGGGAGAAGGAAATTAAATAAAAGAAAACAAACAGAGTCCTAACAGGCCATTCTCCGAAAAGGAATCTAAATAAAAAGTCATATGATATCTGATAGTGCAGGACACGTCGCCAAGAACTGGAGCGGATTGCCTACAGGAAGAAAGGGCCAGTGTATTCCAGCTCAAAGAGCTTTTCTTTCCTCCTCCTCTATTTTTTTTCCCTTTTCTCCTCGACTGTGAATGTGTTACTCTCAGGTCAGATGCACGAAGAATCCCAGAATGACAGCTATCACCTTTCACTGTACTCCTGGCGGCACAACTGGCTGATAGGAGCTGCCTGAACTGGGATCAAGGGGGGCTAGTGCAGCTTTCAGTAACAGCCTCTTCCAGTAGCCCCTCTGACTCTTTCATAGACCCCCTTGGTCACATTAAAAATAGAACAACAACAACAACAAAAAAGCACAAGCAAAAAACAAAACAAAAAACAAAAATGCAAACACAACAGCCCACAGCAACAAAAGAGTTCAAGGGAAAAAAAAAAATCAGAAACAAGCCAAAAGGGGGAAAAAAAAAAAAGCTCTTGCCTTCAATATAAAACTTTTTCAAGACCGAGTTTCTTTTCTCTTATTTTGACAACTTTCTTTTTAAAGATCTTTTTCTCCTTAAGCACTTTTAAGAGCATTAAAAATATCTACAAAAATACAGAAAAGTCTCAAGGCAATATAAGAATTTTCCTGAGGAAAACACATAACGGTAAGAAGTGAGTTACCCTAGAAAAATTTGGATTCGCCAAAAGTTCCCCTAATTCTAATGTCTTTCAGCGACTTCAAGTGCAAACACTGGCCACCTAGCTCTTGTTTTTTCTCTGGTGGGTCATTACTGAGGCAACACATACACAGTAAGGTTTCCCGAAAAGACTCCTTGTTATCAAGTTACTTCAAACATAAGGCGCTCACACCTCCCAGCCAGAAGGGCTTATTGACTAGACACCACTCTCTGCCCTGATATGTATTACAACCTTAAGAAGCAGTTACTTAAATGTATTCTAAAAATATGAAAAAATGTATATATTTTCCCTACAGTTTCCCACCCCAGGGACAGGACAGATTATACTTTCAGTGAATGAAAAAGAAAAAAAGAAGAAAAGAGTTTCTGAATCTTGAAACAACTGTTGTAGCCGGTTTCCACTTAGTAAAATAGTTATCTGTAGTTAGGTACTGTACATAATGTATATTTAAGAATTTTTGTGGTGCTTGTGAATTTTCCCCCTGTTCAGATTTGTGTCTCTTAAGTATCTTAAAGAGATTTCCATATAACAATTGAAATATAAATGCATTAGGAGGAGAACTTTTAGAAAGAAAACATTTTCTTGAGTTTATAATTCAAGGATGTCAGTATAAAGATATAAATGTACAGCATATGTAAAAGGTGGAATTATTTACACGTCTTGCACAAACAGTTCACATGATTTCTTTCTTCTTTTGTTGGAGCATTAATTTGAAAATGATAAGCATTCTGGAATGTTTGCTACAAACACAAATTCATGGTGAAAATATACATGCATAGGCGAAAAATCAAATGGAGAACACGCAAAGCTACGTGGCTATCAGAATCATAGAAAAATCTCTGTCTAGACTATATTTCGCTTGAACTAGTGTATCACGGATGGGGCAGAAATCTCTCTGGGGGTTTTGTAATTTACGTCATTAAATAGAAACAAAAATAAAATACAAATATCTGTTCCCTTAGTACCTTTTCTTAATAACTGACAAGTGACACAAGCGGTACCTTTTAAACGGATGCAAAAACTTGTGAGACCGAATGAACTAATGTACCCCATTGGTATTTTGGGAACCCAAATCCCATAATTAACTTTTTACCTAAGTGGCAAAAGTAGAAGATGTTCTTGCCACTAAACTGATTATTTTGTGGAGTCTTGTTCTCTCCTCCACAGGATTTTAGGGACCCAGAATGGGTAAAGAGATGATAGCAGAGGATGAATCCTGAACAACTTTTATTGTGAGTAGAAAAAAATAGCATAGAGTGAGCATAGAACAGTTGGATTTAGAAAGATTAAAAGACGAGAAAAGAGCAACATATCAAACTTAATTAGTCTTTTTCCTTTTCCTTTTTTATGTATATATATTGGGGTGATGGGGAGAAAAGATAACTGGATTTCTTTTGAATGTCTTTGTGTCTTTATAGAGTGAATGTTCTGTTCCTGTCTCTCTCTTTTTAGGCGAAAAACTAATAAAAATAGAAAAACATATATCAGACATTAAGCTCACTCCCCCCCCCACCCCTTCCCTTTGTAAAGAACTCTTTGTTCTCTAGTGAAAATGCTGAAAAATCCCCGGGCAGCTACTCCCTGAAACAAGTGCAAAACACTTAGAGGCTTTTGGGCTGGCTGGGAGCCAGGAACCCTCCCGCTGTCTGGTTAGAAGAGGAAAAAAAGAAGAGAGAGGGAGAGAGGGGAAGAGAGATGGGGGGGCAGAGAGAGAGAGAGAGAGAGGAAGAGAGAGAGAGAGAGAGAGGAAGAGAGAGAGAGAGAGAGAGAGAGAGAGAGAGAGAGAGAGAGAGAGAGAGAAATTGGAGCTTCCTTTAATAGACATAGGAAGCAGCGTTTTTTTTTTTTTTTTCTTTTTCTTTTTTTTTCAAAACTGGCGGTCAAGCGTTAAGTAACTCCCGTCTAAATCCACCTGCTAGAAATGAACTTGGGTAACCCCCCAGGGGTGCACAAAGACAGGGAAGACAGTAACATAGTCCATACTCTTTCCCACCCCCCGTTGTACTGCTTCCATTCTTTCTGCTCCCATACACAAATGCCCACAGATCTCACGCCACCCCCTTACCCCCCAACAACACACACAGCGAAATACATGCTCCCTAGGTCTCTTAAAAAAAAAAAAAAAGGCTTTTCCATCTCGGTTGCGACACAGTGATAAGGGGTAGCGAACATCTCATACCTGGTGTGAATGCTAATCAGTCAGGAGTTCTCCTTTTCCCAAGACAGGGAACTGTTTCCTTCCAAATTTATTAGAACCTCCTCCACTGCCTCTTTGAAAAACCTTCTTTGTCACCCTCTCCCAAGTCCCGATACTTCTTTAAAAAAAAAATGGCTTCGGAGCTCCTTCTATTCTTGATATTGATTCTCTCTCTCTCCCCCCACCCCTCCTCCTCTCTCCTGTCTGTGTCTCTTCTGAGTGGTCTATTGATAAGTCCCTGGAGGCACTGGGTCAGCCTGCCCGTAGGAAACCAGACACAATGCACAAATCTCCGAGTGCCATTCTGCCATCAGCAAGCAGACCACGTTTAGGAGAGAGAGAGGAAAAAAAAAAAACAGTAGAGCAAGAGACAGAGAGAGAGAGAGAGAGAGAGAGAGAGAGAGAGAGAGAGAGAGAGAGAGAGAGACCAACCGAGGGAGGGAGAGACCGAGAGGAAGAGGTGGGGGAGAGAGAGAGAGAGAGAGAGAGAGGGGGAGAGAGAGAGGGGGAGAGAGAGAGAGAGAGAGAGACACGGAAGGAGAGAGAGAGAGTGTGAGAAAAAGACTGATTGGAACAGGAGGGAGGGAGAGAGAGAAAGGGAGAGGGAGAGAGAGAGCGCGAGAGGGAGAGCGACACTGCCAGTCAGGTTAATCATCCCTACTTTAATTAGCTGTTCGGCTTAGACATAAAACAATTGAATTTGAATGATCTGTCAGCGGGCTCGGCTGAACCAAAGGGGAAAAGCGAATATTACAAAAAGACTGTTGGTGTGTTCTGATAAGCAATACTGCTCCTACTGACAAATCCTCAAAGGGGGAACTATTAAAACTTGCAACTAAACAAAAAGTGCAAATGGAAATGGCACTAGATAAGAGGTCTTTTTAAAAAATGGAGTTTTCTACCCTAGTTTTATCAACGTAGATATTTATGTGCAGGTGGCAGCATATTAGGGTCTGTGTGTAATGTGTGAAAGTTTATTAACGATGGTCTAGGAGTGTAGCAGACAGATGCTGCAGAGAACAAGACAGGTACAGTCGGATGCCGAGTCTAGATCTTGGAGGGAGATGGATGCTGGAAGAAGAGGAACCGTGGCAAGAGATCAGCACAAAGTCAGTGGGCAGACAGGCAGACAGATTTTAGGCACTGCACGATCTCGTCTAAAAAGGCAAAAGTTCTGATGCAATAATAGGTGCAAAACCATCCATCCTTCTCTCTCGGGAGCACTCCAAGGTACAGTTAAAATGGATTAATCTTTGTGACAAACAGAGCTGGCAAGGCAGACTATGGCAGACACTGAAGGCGATTCGCAGACCCAGAGAATACCAGAGCCGGGAAAAGCCACAGAGATCAATCTCTCCAACGCCCTAATTTAGCAGATGAGGAAACTGAGGGCCAGAGACTCAGGCTAATAAATCATAAAGGCAACAGCATTGTCGACATTGGAACCCGGGGCTCCAGTGGCCCACCAGTGCTGTTTCCATCATACCAGCCAACTTCCAGCTTTCTTTAAAGATTCTGGCCCAACAGGTATGGAAATCACCCTTGTCTTCATAATAATAAGATTCTTCCACCTATACAGTTAGTGCACAGACCTCTAATTCTTAAAAATGTCTAAATAGCTAAGTGGAAATTTTGGGGGGGTTCATTTTGAATTCTAGGGATAGGGATTTAAGTGCTTAATTCATTCTCAGAGAAAAGCAGAAAAATATTACATTGTACAGGCCCAGTCTCAGCAAGGTATAGCTGGTGTCACATTCCAAGCTAGTGAAGGCCAGTTGATGGATCTACAAAGACCTCTCCCAGAGTTTGCAATTCTCTTTGTGAATATCGTCCGCTATACATCACCATTTAAAAAGATGTGTTCTTTCATACAACTCGTTTTTAAAATATAGGCACACTGTAGGTGAAAGAGACTGAATCTTTCAGTTTACAGTGTCATTTTCAATCACTGACGAGATTTTCTACCTGGAAGATTAGCTATAGGCAACTTTTCCTATATATTTCAATTGAAACGAGCTACCAAAATAGAAAGGGGGAAACTGTATTATCTGCCTATGTATTTGATGGTATCTTTTTTGGACATATATGATCATATTCAATAAGGATCTTCCTCTTACAGCAGATAATTGAAGGTAAATTTTTTAAGCGGGAAAGGGGTGCTTATGAAGAGAACAGTTCTATCAGATGTTACTGGAGAGATTAAGTTTCTTGTCCTAAAACAAGAATCATGGTGTATATAAAAGTGAAAACTCTCAGTCATGCTTCAGCAACGACTACTTAGGGTGACAGAAGAAAACTGAAAGAAATGTCAGGCACCTGGGAGCCCACTCAAAGGCAAGTAATCAGAGAGAAGTCATGGCCAGAGTAATTTAGTTTATTTGCATGACAACGTCTTTAACAATGGCTGCTGTGACATGTCTAAAACATACGGTCCACAGTCAATCAATTTAGGGGGAGGAGGAATCAGTGATTTTGACATTGGTAGGTCCTCCTGCAGGTCTCAAAGCACCTGATAGGCAAGAACCCAAGGCAGAGCAGTGCAGTCATTAGTGAATGCGTTCTAGGTGACCTGCGTGAAAGGGGAATGAGCTTTGGAGTCAAACAGACCTTTGTAAAAGTGTGTAAGTCACAGCTGCTCTCAGAGTCTCAGTTTCCCTGTCTGTAAAAGGTGGTAATATCCATCCCATCAGGTTATTTTGAGGATGACATGAGCTAACACAGGTAGAATCCGTGGCTGGTCATTACATGGTAGCTTTTATTGAGCTTTTATTGAGGAAGGCAGAAAATGAGGATGTGAATAAACAAAACTGCATACTCTGGATGTGCTGAATGTATTATGTTCAAAGCATGCAGGTTCAAGACATGAATGCACATAGCAAAGCAAGGATCTAATACAGATCCAGAAGTCTAATACAGACTTCTGCTGGAAAGGGTAAAGTTTAAAAGCCCTAAATTCTGGAATCTAAACTTCAAGGATTATCTGAGGGGTGTTTGATCTCTTTGTTTCCAGACTTTGGTATATTTCCTGGCTATTAATAATAATAACCGACATATCACTGAGCACGTGATTTGTAATAAGCACTCTGCTAAGTACTTAACATTTTTCATCATACTTTAGTGCCACAACAACCCTATGAATTAGGTACTACAAATCCTCACTTCATAGAAAAGAAAATCAAGGTATAGAAGATTTAGGTGACTTGTTCAAGAGCACACAGCTAATGTGCTCAAGAGCACACAGTTAGTAAGTGTGGAGCCAGAGATGAAACACAGGCAATCTGACTTTAAAGTCTGAATTCTTAGCCATAATGCTGGGCTGGCACACGGTAGGTATTCAGTAAATATGTGTTGAATAAATGAGCAAATGCATAAAACACCAGTGTTTCGATTTCATTACAAAATAAGTGCATATCCATTCATGATCATCTGAGAGAATCTTGTGCTAGGACTATACAATCTGTACCTCCTCTGTAGCTCACTTCAGGTGGCAGCCCTTCCTCAGAAGCCAGGGTCAGCCATGTCCCTGGATGGTGCCGAAAATCGATGAGGTGAAGACCATGGTGGCTATGACCACCCAGGGCATTTAAATATCTGACGGCAGTTTCAGCACTTTGAGGGTAGTGTTAGCACATGGGTTATTAATTGGCTTAATTCCAGTTCAGATAATTACATCGTGTCTCTAATTTTTTCCTGACTATGCCATTCTTCACTTCCTATCACAAATGTGCTCTTTAAAAAAGCATAGGAACACACACAAACATATAGTTATATTTAAGGTTTGTATCTAGGGTGTTCTTTTTTCTAAATGATTAGTATATAGTAGCCATGTAATAAATGAATGAATGGGCAAAAGAATTAAAGTCGTTGCAAAATAAAGATAACTAGTTGAGATTTTTGTTTGGCACTGAAATAAACAGATTTTTAAACCATTTCCTTGGTGACAGGATTCCAATCATTTTTTTTTTTTTTCTCATGGGCAGATATTTCAAGAGCTGATGACCTGCTCATGATAAGCTGATTTCCTTATACTGTGCAGTTTCCAGCATAAAAAATAGCAATGAAAACTGATCTTTTAAAGTAGAAAGTAAGACTAGGTCCCGAATGGCATAGTATATTGAACTCATAGGTTTTAGAACAGTCATTAATCCAGTTATTAGCCCCTGACTTATTTAGCAGCATTTTTCTTCACCAAACATATTACTAGAATAATCTTCAAATAAAGAAGAAAAGGACAAGGGTTCCCAATTTAATAACCTTAGGAAAGTTTGACAGTCATAAACACACACAGACCACCTCTTCTTCCCAAAGAATTCTTGACCTTTGAAGTACTGACTGTGTCTACATGATACCAAAGAAAATCTCCTAGAGGCATCCATTTTAGTCATGTGCACAAATAGTTAAGTGCATCCATGGCAGAGTATGGTTTATTAGTCCTTTTCAGTGTACATTTGTATGAACAAGTCACCTAATATAAGGAGCATGGAAAGGAAAAGAATAAAGGGTTAATTTATTTACTATGCATGAGCGTGTCTGGACCTTTGCTTCCTCAGCTTTTAGTTCAAAATTCCATGCATACTCTGCACATAATAATAAATGCCATAATTCAATGTATGCCATAATTTGGTTTACTTTCAAGCACCTTTTCTGGTTCAGCTCTCAAAGCTTTCCTTCCTATAAACTTCCTCCGAATTATTCTTCGTGACCCTCTGTAAATCATCATTTGAAATTGGTGTTTGTGGGATGACGCTAATGCTGTAGAGAGATTTGTATCAAACTAGACCTGTTTTCTTTTGAGAATCAGTGGTCAGCTTCCATGCCTTTGTCAAAGAACAAGCCAAATTAAATTTTTAAAAAAGAATAAAACCCGAGCCCTTTCCCACTTCTTTGACCCCTGTAATAATGACAGCAGTCATTCAGTGACTGTCCTCTAGTTTGTTTCTCATGCTTTGAGACTGAGATCTTCGGGACAAGGTCTGTACACTCTGCTCGGTGTATTTAACATATTGTCTGGTATCACATCTGGCAGCGGTGGTAGATGATATCTCAGAAAAGCTGGAGGCAACAACTGTTAACTCTCTTAGTTCTTCATATGCAATTGCAATTTATTTTCTCTGTACCTCAAGTTTCCAATATGTAAAAGGGGTATACTTATTGCCCTAAGACTAGTGATTTGATGCTTAGACTAAAGTAGTATTATTGGGTAGGATATTTAAGAATTAGCAAGGGAAAAGCACTTATACTAGAGATTTTTATAGCCTCACCACTATTTTTATAGCAAGAAGTCCTTGGATAACACATTCTAAATTCAAAATTTAAGTGAATTTTTAATTCAAAAGAAAAGTGGACAATATTTATACTGAATATTAGAGATAGTAAACAAACTCTCGGTTTTAAATTTAAATGTCATCTAGAAACAGCTTGATAAATTTTATGAAAGCACAGAATCTTAGCCCTAGGTGGTATTTAGGAGATTCTCTGGTTCTTTCAGTTTACAGAGAAAAGCTGAGTGGCTTAGACATATTATCTGATAAGTATTGGAACCCAGTTTGTCTGTTTCTTGGTCCCATGCCGTCCTCAGCCACAGTGGGCAACATGACTGTCACACTCTTGCCTTTCATAGTCGTGACCACCCTCCTTTTGGACATATTTTATTAAAGGGGCTCTTAAACTCTGGTGCTGAGAAAGGGGTTCTGTGTTCCATGTGTAGTCTGATAGACATGCCACAACGGAACTGTGGTAGGCTGAATAATGACCCCCAAAAAGATATCTCTAATCCCCAGAACCTACGAATGTTGCCTTATATGGCAAAGGAGTCTTGTGGATGTGATCTAAATGTAATCACAAGGGTTTTTATAAGAGAGAGACAGAGGGTCAGAGCTAACAGTAAGAGATGTGATGACAGAAACAAGAGGTTGGAGTTATTTGTGGAAGGGGTCATGAGCCATGGAGTGCAGATGGTCTCCAGAAGCTAGAAAAGGCAAGGAAATGGATTCTTCCCTAGAGCTTCCAGAGGAACCAGCCCTACTATCAGCTACCTTGATCTGGACATTATTTCACAACACAGCTAAAATATTTCTTAGCTTTTTTTTTTAAAGCAGATATATTACTTTGTTGATTCAAACTGAGTTTGTGATACAAGATTTCTTACTAGTCTTCAGAAAAATATTGACTAGGAGAGGTCAAGAATGGGTCTCTCCTTCTTGCCCTTAAGAACTTCCTCCTAAGTTGACATGGAGAAATATATGTAAAGATTATTGGTTAATGGATCAGTTGCCTATGGATCCATCTAATCACACTTGCCTATGTCCAGTCTTATAGCAGCTCTTTCTTGGTGGGTTGGTACTCATCTCCAAGTTAATCTACCATAGTCAACGGTAGGTTCTAGTTAGAAGCAAACTGAAGGGTTTTGTTGTGTAATTCTTGAGTGCAAGAAGATCGAAACTTATTCTAAACAGTGAGGTGCTCTCTTGCTAGCCCCCACCCCAAATTTGTTCTACTTTTTCCTAGTAGAGGTCAGAAATGGAGAAAAGAAGCAGCATAAGGCAACATCATGCAAAACAAATTTTCTTCTTAGGACTTTGGCACTCAGATATGCATACAATCTGAGGACAGTGCTCCTAAAAAGAGTGGTTCTTGGCAGCATCAGCATTGTCTAGAAACTTGTTAGAAAAATAAATTCTTGGACCCTACTCTAGGCCTACTGAATCAGGCACTCAGAGGTGACTATCTGAGTGCCTCTGTTTTAATAAGCTCTTTAGATAACTCTAAAGTCTAGCTGAGAATCATAGGGCAAATCTGTGAGATCTGGCAAGGCTAGTGAAAAACATGTTGGACTCTGAGTGATATCACCTGTTCATCTGGGTGTAATTTAATTGTGGCTCTGTTGCTTGCCCACTATATGACCTTAGATCATGTTCTTAGTTCATCTCATCACATACAAAATGGGAATGACAATATTATATTATTAGTAGTATTAGTATTATTATTAGTATTATTATTATCATTGCCCTGTGTATGCAAAAGGCTAATATAGGACATAATAAGATCATGAATATGAAAACACTATATACTTAACTGCAGCATTATTATTATGGAAGAAACATCAATTTGGATTGCGAGTGTCCTGGGACCAAGGTGTTGGGGATATCACCTTGATATTTCACTTTAACCAAGGCTCTGAAGAAATAAGAGTAAAAAAAAGTTCAAGAAGCTCAAATGTCAGTTCTAATCCTCCAAACCAAAAATGAAGCCTGGAAGTCTGTAGACTTTTAAAGGATGTGATAACGAATGGAGGACCCACTGACATTTTTAGCTTCTAGAACCAGATGCTGAATTTTTTGATTTGTTCATCAGGTAGCAAAATGCAGCAGCAGTTTTGAATGCTATATCACCAATGAAAGCCTGTGGCTTGTGAGATTCAGAGTCATACTTCTTTATAAATTCCCAGGGCCACTCAGTTTTAGTAAAGCGACCCATGATCTCTTTCATTTCCATACCATATTCTTAAGTAAGTAAGAAGCTCCAGGAGCCAGCTCAAAGACAACTGATTATATTCACAGATTTTTCAATGGAAAAGATATAAATCCTGGTAGGTGGGAAGGTTGTCCAGGTCAGGATGGAGACTTTTTTAGATATTGAAGTCCAACCTCTTAAGGAGCTGAAAAAACTCTCACACAACCAGTTCAGAGACAACCATGATTTTCAGGGAAAATCATCAGGATTTTATCCAATTTCTTAGTAATGAAAATTCACAGTATTTATCAAGGGCTCTGTATAAGCAGGAAGAAAATATCTTATAAAAGATAGTTAACCATCCCTTTTCCTTCTTGCATGAAATCATAGTAGGTATGCCTTTTGGCCTGAGGGCTCTTCCATCCTCTCATGATTAAAGTCTACATGTCACATTTTGGCAACTCTTTGGTGCCTGGTGCCTTGCAGGACAGTTGTGGTATGGAAAAGCTTCTGTTTGGATTGCTGCTTCCTCTGAGCCAGTCATAACGTGTGCATCAGGGGAAGCAGCTGCACCTTTTAAGAACTCTGTGTCCTTAAGCAAGTCATCTGCCCTTTTAAATTCATAGATTTTTCACTTGTAAAATGTGGATATGTGACTTAATAATTTCACAAATTGTTGAGATCACAGTTGAGGATCAAAAGGAATGATATATTCTAAATGCTTTGTAAGCTAAAGATCCCATTTGCTTGGCACTATTGATATTATTATTTACACTTCAACAGAAGAGTAAAGGTATATGTGGAAATACTGCATATGGTAGCCTGTACACTTTCAGGCATTTAAGTTGTATATACCATCATGGTTTTCTCCTTAACTCACATTAATCTTTTTGTCAGGTTATAGTTAAGATGGTAACTAAGGATGTTATTTCCTTTAAATCCCTATATGATCTTTGGGTCCATTATGATCAGTTATACATTAAATAGACACTGCTGCAGAATTTATTATGGTTCTGTTCTGGCCAATATTCCCTAAGTAAGAACAAAATTCAAAATAAAAGCAACATAGCATCCAAAGCTGGTATTGAGGAGTGAAAATCTCTTCAAAGGCCGTTCCTTGGTTGCTTAACATCAAACATCTACTTAGAAATGCCTATTAATTCAACAAGCATTCCTCAAGGAAAATCTGTAGCAAAGCTACTGGGTGTTCAACATTTCAAAAGACAGGAACATATATTTTGCCATGATGCAAATTATTATTGCTTGAATTGCCCAAACTTTGTTTAAACTAACCTATGAGTCGAGTTCAGATGAAGAGCCCATGCACTGTTGCCACTCAGTAGCTCTAAGAATAGGTGGTACCCAATCAATGAGTTCTTCCAATGGAAGGGAAATTACCTGGTATATTTTAACATAAATCATTAATGTAATTGTGCAAAGAACATATCTAAATATCTAGAACTGTTATTTAAATCTTCAATTGTTGTATACAATCACATCTTTTCTGTTGTGCACCCTTAACTAGACTATATGTTCCCTGAGGATAAACCCTGACTTACACTTCTCTGAATTTCCCAATGCCTCCAGTACAGTAGTTTACACATAGCATTTTCTTCCAAAATATCTGCTTTTTAATTGGATTCAATTCTTATTGGCTTTTCTTGGGGGCAATTAAGCCACATAAAGTGGCCATAGATAAAGGCATCATTATCACTGAGGTGAAAGTTGCAATTCTTAATTTTTTTTTAAATTATGGATTGGGCCACTTATTTTTCCCATGTGACACTTAACCTGACTAATTATAGAAGTAAATAGAAAAACATGATTCTCTTCTAAAAAGTTCACTTTACATGCAACATTTTTAGGAATTCAGCTAATATGTCAAGCAGAATCATTCCGCACAATGAAGGTGATGGTATGTACTAGAGCTTTGACGGCAAATATTTTAAATTAAAGCAAGCTACACACAAATTACATAAACATAAATATGCACTCTCTCACAAACCCGCATTTGCACATCCTTAAACTTAAATTAATGCAAAGAAGAGATACATTCTTTTGTTCTAGTGGAATACAAATGATGAAGACTAATAAATGAATAAGTAAAGCACTGGGTAACCAAATCAATGTCTGCTCAATTCTGGTCAAGGAGGTGAAGTGAGGTTTCCTTTTGAGTCAGAGAATGTAGTGGGTAAAAAGGACGTGAATAGCTGGGGGGATTTCCTGAGGCCATTGCAGACCAGCTCACATGCTGTTAAGAGGCTCGTTTTTATGAGAATTTTGGTTGCATTTGTAACGCTTGCTCGAGGTCCCCTAGAGCATTAAGTGCCACATCACAGCACTACAACTACAGGACTAAATGTGAGAAGTACATTCCAAGCTTCTTTTTCTTTCAGATCCAAATATCTGGGAGTTTGTAGATATTTTCAAGACCGTTTTTCCTCCTTTGTTTCTCCCCTCCACTCCCATCCCTCTCCCACCAACAAAAATCCTTTCTAATAGGATTACTTGGAAAGGACTTTCTGTTTTCAGTAAAAATCTAAATTCTTGTACTTAAAAAAAATGATCAACTGTAAAACCTGTGGATTAGTACAGTTAATTATTTCCATAGATAGAACATATTTCATTTAAAAACAACAACAACAATGAAACCTGCTCTGACTGGTAAGTTTTTTCTAGATTAAGGATTTAGCCACAGTTTGATAAGTATTTGTTGTCTGTCAGGCTTGGTGCATATTAATTGGTGAACATTTCAACATTTCACTATTGCATTAAATTATTGATATTTTGAAATTATTAGCTGGTACTGCCACCATTTTTTTGTTTGAACACTGCCACCCATTTCTTTCAAGTTTGGTTCAAAACAAAAAGTCTGGAATCTAATTTATCAAGGAAACAACTGTGAGGTTCAGAAAAAGGATAGGAATCACCAAAAGAATCAGATCCAATCTTAAAATCACTAGGGAGAACAAAAACTCACTTAATCCTCAAAGCATATGTAAAAGTAGGCATTCTGGCTTTGTTGATGAAGAAGCTGAGGCTTCCAGAGGTTAAGTAACTTCCCCAAGGCACACAGTTGACAGGTGGCAGCGCTGTAACACCTTGGTCTGTCTGACAAAGCCTGTTCTATTTTCTTTTACACTCTCCATCCCCAGAAAGTCTCTGGCTATCTAGGAGTTTCTTTGGGATGTGCCATCAGGTTCATGGGGTGACATAACAATTATAATAATTGTTAAATGTATACGTATATGTATTATGTATTAGGTACATACATATATGCTTAATATACATATGATTATATATACTATATATGCCATATATATGAATATTTAATACTTAGCACTTAGAGTGTGCCAGATATTATTCTAAGTACTTTATTGTTTAGTATTTATTCTTTACAGTTTAGTACTATTTACTTAGTCTCATAACATCTCTGTCAGGTAGAAATATTATTATCATTCTGTTTTACAGCTAAGAAATGTAAGGCATACAGCTAGAAAGTGATACAGCCCAAGCTACTCTCCATTACCCTACCTGTCTCAGGTACATTTTCCTATGTGTTACTACCTGGAGAACATACCTGACCTCTGCCTATTCTTTCAAGACTTTGTTCCCTCTTAGGAGATAATGAGTAGATCTTAGAAGGCAGAGTAACTTAACTAGTCAATAGTTTACTTTCTAGGGAACGAAAAGACACAACTTAGTGGAAAATTCCCATTTGTAGAAGAGCAAGTCTCCAAAGCAAGATATTATGGCCTGGAAAGTAGGGGAGACACTTTGGGTAGGTGGGTTTTCTGGGTCTTTTAAACCCTAACACACATACGACCATTGATACATAAATCCAATTTAATTCAATATATATTTAATGAGCACCTGCTATAAGTAAAAGACTCTGTTAGAACCTAAGATCTAGAAAATAGTTACAGAGACGAATAAGAAGACATAACCCTAATTTTTAGAATATGGGAGAAAATAAACACCACATAACTAAATTACAATGCAAAATAAGGCCATTACCATAAAGTGTTGCTAACAAAATTTTGTAGGTTCAGTGGCTTGAGGAATATCATCTGATGATGGACACTGAAAAAAGTTACCCTAGGAAGGCAGTGTTTGAGATGGACTTTGGAATGTGGGAAAAGTTCCAACTGTTAGAATTTAAGCAAGGAGCATGGGATGAATAAAAGCATGGAGATAGTAAAGCATGAACTGTATTTGGGGTTGATTTGATTAGCTTCTAGCATACTAGAAGGATAGCAGCAGGAGTTTGAGATGCTCTTGGTGGCACATCCAGGTGGGATTGTCTAGTTGGCAGTTGGTACCATGTCTGTGGTACCTGAGTCTACAAGCTAGGACTAGATACTCAGATCTTCAGGGAGGTGATCCAAATGTCTGGATGAAGCTAAAACTGCTCACAGACTTCAATAATGCAGTGAGGGAAGAAAGAAAGGCAAACTTACATTTTGTGGGCAGATGAAGGAAGAATGCATGAAGGGGCAAGAAGGAGCATTCAGATGAACAGGAGAATAATGAAAACAGATGTTATGGAGCCCAAAGGTAAAGACTGATCTAGAGAAGTGGAGATAGATGGTCAAAACAGTCAAATCAGTAATGGTGAAAAGGCATATTTCAGAGCTGGAGTCTTTCTTTATCATTGAACTCATCTTTTATAGGCCTACCTCTGGAGAGACCGTCAAGATGGCAGAAGAGTAAGACATGGAGATCACCTTCCTCCCCACAAATACATCAGAAATACATCTACATGTGGAACAACTCCTACAGAAGACCTACTGAATGCTGGCAGAAGACCTCAGACTTCCCAAAAGGCAAGAAACTCCCCACATACCTGCGTAGGGCAAAAGAAAAAAGGAAAAACAGAGAGAAAAGAATAGGGACATGACTGGCACCTCTGGAAGGGAGCTGTGAAGGAGAAAAAGTTTCCACACACTAGGAAGCCCCTTCACTGGTGGAGATGGGGGGTGGCAGCGGGGCAGCTTCGGAGCCATGGAGGAGAGCCCAGCAACTGGGGTGTGGAGGGCAAAGTGGAGAGATTCCTGCACAGAGGATTGCTGCCGACCAGCACTTACCAGACTGGGAGGCTTGTCTGCTCCCCCACTGGGGCGGATGGGGGCTGGGAGCTGAGGCTCGGGCTTCAGAGGTCAGATCCCAGGGAGAGGACTGGGGTTGGCTGCATGAACACAGCCTGAAGTGGGCTAGTGCACCACAGCTAGCCGGGAGGGAGTCAGGGAAAATGTCTGGAACTGCCTAAGAGGCAAGAGACCATTGTTTTGGGGTGCGTGAAGAGAGGGGATTCAAAGCACCGCCTAAACAAGCTCCATAGATGGGTGCGAGCTGCGGCTATCAGCACGGACACCAGAGATGGGCATTAAATTCTAAGGCTGCTGCTGCAAGAAGCCTGCATGCAAGCACAGGTCACTATCCACACCTCTCCTCCTGGGAGCCTGTGCAGCCCGCCACTGCCAGGGTCCTGTGATCCAGGGACAACTTCCCCGAGAGAACACATTGCATGCCTCAGGCTGTTGCAACGTCATGCTGCTCTCTGCTGCGGCAGGCTCACCCCACATTCTGTAATACCCCCCCAGCCTACCCCATGGCCTGAGTAAGCCAGAGCCCCCTAATCAGCCATTCCTCTAACCCCGTCCTGTCTGGGCAGGGACAGATGCCCTCAGGCAACCTACACCAGAGGCAGGGCCAAATCCAAAGCTGAAGCCCAGGAGGTGTGCGAACAAAGAAGAGAAAGGGAAATCTCACCCAGTAGCCTCAGGAGGAGTGGATTAAATCCCCACAATCAACTTGATGTACCCTGCATCTCTGGAATACTTGAATAGAACAAATCATCCCCAAATTGAGGCAGTGGACTTTGGGAGCAACTGTAGACTTGGGGTTTGCTTTCTGCATCTAATTTGTTTCTGGTTTTATGTTTATCTTAGTTTAGTATTTAGAGTTTATTATCATTGGTAGATTTGTTTATTGATTTCATTGCTCTCTTCCTTTTTTAAAAAAAAAATATATACTTTTTTCCTTTTTCTCTTTTTGTGAGTGTGTATGTGTATGCTTCTATGTGTGATTTTGTCTGTATAGCTTTGCTGTTACCATTTGTCTTAGGGTTCTGTCTCTCGGTTTTTGTTTTGTTTTATTTTGTTTTTTAGTATAGTTTTCAGCGCTGGTAATCATTGGTGGATTTGCTTTTTTGGTTTGGTTGCTGTCTTCTTTCTTTCTTTCTTCTCTTTTTAAAAATTACTTTTTACCGTGATACACCATAAAACAAACTGAAGGAGAAAAAACATATGATCAACTCAGTAGATGCAGAGAAAGCTTTTTACAAAATTCAACACCCATTTATGATAAAAACCTTGCAGAAAGTAGGCATAGAGGGAACTTTCCTCAACATAATAAAGGTTATATATGACAAACCCACAGCCAACATCATCCTCAATGGTGAAAAACTGAAACCATTTTCACTAAGATCAGGAACAAGACAAGGTGGCCCACTCTCACCACTCTTATTCAACATAATTTTGGAAGTTCTAGTCACAGCAATCAGAAAAGAAAAAGAAATAAAAGGAATCCAAAGTGGAAAAGAAGTAAAGCTGTCACTGTTTGCAGATGACATGATACTATACATAGAGAATCCTAAAGATGCTACCAGAAAACTACTAGAGCTAATCAATGAATTTGGTAAAGTAGCAGGATACAAAGTTAATGCACAGACATTTCTGGCATTCTTATACACTAATGATGAAAAATCTGAGAGTGAAATTAAGAAAACACTCCCATTTACCAATGCAACAAAAAGAATAAAATATCTAGGAATAAACCTACCTAAGGAGACAAAAGACCTGTATGTAGAAAATTATAAGACACTGATGAAAGAAATTAACGATGATACAAATAGATGGAGAGATATACCATGTTATGGATTGGAAGAATCAACATTGTGAAAAGACTCTACTACCCAAAGCAATCTACAGGTTCAATGCAATCCCTATCAAACTACCACTGGCATTTTTTACAGAACTAGAACAAAAATTTTCACAATTTGTATGGAAACACAAAAGACCCCGAATAGCCAAAGCAATCTTGAGAACGAAAAATGGAGCTGGAGGAATCAGGCTCCCTAACTTCAGACTATACTACAAGGCTACAGTAATCAAGACAGTATGATACTGGCACAAAAACAGAAATATAGATCAATGGAACAGGATAGAAAGCCCAGAGAGAAACCCACACACATATGGTCACCTTATCTTTGGTAAAGGAGGCAAGAATATACAGTGGAGAGAAGAGTCTCTTCAATAGTGGTGCTGGGAAAACTGGAAAGCTACATGTAAAAGAATGAAATTAGAACACTCCCTAACACCATACACAAAAATAAACTCAAAATGGGTTAAAGACCTAAATGTAAGGCCAGACACTATCAAACTCTTAGAGGAAAACATAGGCAGAAAACTCTATGACATAAATCACAGCAAGATTCATTTTGACCCACCTCCTAGAGAAATAGAAATAAAAATAAAAATAAACAAATGGGACCTAATGAAACTTAAAAGCTTTTTCACAGCAAAGGATACCATAAACAAGACCAAAAGACAACCCTCAGAATGGGAGAAAATAGTTGCAAGTGAAGCAACTGACAAAGGAATAATCTCCAAAATTTATAAGCAACTCAAGCAGCTCAATAACAAAAAACCAAACAACCCAATCCAAAAATGGGCAGAAAACCTAAATAGACATTTCTCCAAAGAAGATATACAGATTACCACCAAACACATGAAAGAATGCTCAACATCATTAATCATTAGAGAAATGAAAATCAAAACTACAATGAGGTATCACCTCACACCAGTCAGAATGGCCATCATCAAAAAATCTAAAAACAATAAATGCTGGAGAGGGTGTGTAGAAAAGGAACACTCTTGCACTGTTGGTGGGAATGTAAATTGATACAGCCACTATGGAGAAGAGTATGGAGGTTCCTTCAAAAACTACAAATAGAACTACCATACGACCCAGCAATCCCACTACTGGGCATAAACCCTGAGAAAACCTTAATTCAAAAAGAGTCATATATCAAAATGTTCACTGCAGCTCTATTTACAATAGCCAGGACATGGAAGCAACCTAAGTGTCCATCAACAGATGAATGGATAAGGAAGATGTAGCAAATATATACAATGGAATATTACTCAGCCATAAAAAGAAACGAAACTGAGTTATTTGTAGTGAGGTGGATGGACCTGGAGTCTGTCATACAGAGTGAAGTAAGTCAGAAGGAGAAAAACAAATACCGTATGCTAACACATATATATGGAATCTAAGGGGGAATAAATGTCATGAAGAGCCTCGGGGTAGGATGGGAATAAAACACAGACCTACTAGAGCATGGACTTGAGGATATGGGGAGGTGGAAGGGTAAGCTGTGACGAAGTGAGAGAGTGGCATGGACATGTATACACTACCAAATGTAGGGTGGATAGCTAGTGGGAAGCAGCCGCATAGCACCAGGAGATCAGCTCTGTGCTTTGTGACCACCTAGAGGGGTGGGATAGGGAGGGTGGGAGGGAGGGAGACGCAAGAGGGAAGAGTTATGGGAACATATGTATGTGTATAACTGATTCACTTTGTTGTAAAGCAGAAACTAACACACCACTGTAAGGCAATTATACTCCAATAAAGATGTTAAAAAAATAAATTACTTTTTAATTTTTAAATAATTTTTATTATTTTAATAACTTTTTATTTTATTTGTTTCTTTTTTTCTTTCTTTTTATCTCCTTTATCTTCTGAGCCATGTGGCTGACAGAGTATTGGTGCTTTAGCCAGGTGTCAGGACTATGCCTCTGAGGTGTGAGAGCTGAGTTCAGGAGACTGGTCCACCAGAGACCTCCCAGCTCCACATAATATCAAATGGTGAAAGCTCTCCCAGAGATCTCCATCTCAATGCTAAGACCCAGCTCCACTCAACAACCAGCAAGCTACAGTGCTGGACACCCTATGCCAAACAACTAGCAAGACAGGAACACAACCCCACTGATTAGAAGAGAGGCTGCCTAAAATCATAATAAGGTCACAGACACCCCAAAATACACCACCGGATGTGGTCCTGCCCACCAGAAAGATAAGATCCAGCCTCATTGACCAGAACACAGGCATCAGTCCCCTCCACCAGGAAGCCTACACAACCCACTGAACCAATCTTAGCCACTGGTGGCAGACACCAAAAACAATGGGAACTACAAACCTGTAGCCTGTGAAAAGGAGACCCCAAACACAGTAAGTTAAACAAAATGAGAAGACAGAGAAACACACAGCAGATGGAGGAGCAAGGTAAAAACCCACCAGACCCAACAAATGAAGATGAAATAGGCAGTCTACCTGAAAATGAATTCAGAGTAATGATAGTAAAGATGATCCAAAATCTTGTAAATATAATGGAGAAAATACAAGAAACGTTTAACATGGACCTGAAAGAAATAAAGAGCAAACAAACAATGATGAAGAACACAATAAATGAAATTAAAAATTCTCTAGAAGGAATCAATAGCAGAATACCTGAGGCAGAAGAACAGATAAGTGACCAGGAAGATAAAATAGTGGAAATAACTACTGCAGAGCAGAATAAAGAAAAAAAAGAATGAAAAGAATTGAGGACAGTCTCAGAAACCTCTGGGACAACATTAAATGCACCAACATTCAAATTATAGGGGTCCCAGAAGAAGAGGAGAAAAAGAAAGGGATTGAGAAAATATTTGAAGAGATTAGTTGAAAACTTTCCTAATATGGGAAAGGAAATAGTCAATCAAGTCCAGGAAGTGCAGAGAGTCCCATACAGGATAAATCCAAGGAGAAACACGCCAAGACACATATTTATCAAACTATCAAAAATTAAATACAAAGAAAAAATATTAAAAGCAGCAAGGGAAAAACAACAAATAACATACAAGAGAATTCCCATAACTTTAACATCTGATCTTTCAGCAGAAACTCTGCAAGCCAGAAGGGAGTGGCAGGACATATTTAAAGTGATGAAAGAGAAAAACCTACAACCAAGATTACTCTACTCAGCAAGGATCTCATTCAGATTCGGCAGATAAATTAAAACCTTTACAGACAAGCAAAAGCTAAGAGAATTCAGCACCACCAAACCAGCTTTACAACAAATATTAAAGGAACTTCTCTAGGCAAAAAACACAAGAGAAGGAAAAGACCTACAATAACAAACCCAAATCAATTAAGAAAATGGTAATAGGAACATACATATTGATAACTACTTTAAATGTAAATGGATTAAATGCTGCAACCAAAAACACAGACTGGCTGAATGGATACAAAAACAAGACCCGTATATATGCTACCTACAAGAGATCCACTTCAGACCTTGGGACACATAAACACTGGAAGTGAGGGAATGGAAAAGATATTCCATGCAAATGGAAATCAGAAGAAAGATGAAGTAGCAATTCTCATATTAGACAAAATAGACTTTAAAATAAAGACTAGGGCTTCCCTGGTGGCGCAGTGGTTGAGAGTCTGACTGCCGATGCAGGGGACACGGGTTCGTGCCCCGGTCCGGGAAGATTCCACATGCCGCGGAGCGGCTGGGCCCGTGAGCCATGGCCGCTGAGTCTGCGCGTCCGGAGCCTGTGCTCCGCAACGGGAGAGGCCACAACAGTGAGAGGCCCGCCTACTGCAAAAAAAATAATAATAATAAATTAAAAAAATAAAATAAAATAAAGACTATTACAAGTGACAATGAAGGACACTACATAAGGATCAAGGGATCAATCCAAGAAGAAGATATAACAACTGTAAATATTTATGCACCCAACATAGGAGCACCTCACTACATAAGGTAAATGCTAACAGCTATAAAAGGGGAAATCGACAGTAATACAATCACAGTAGGGGACTTTAACACCCCACTTTCACCAGTGGACAGATCATCCAAAATGAAAATAAATAAGGAAACACAAGCTTTAAATGATACATTAAACAAGATGGACTTAATTGATATTTACAGGACATTCCATCCCAAAACAACAGAATACACATTCTCCTCAAGTGCTCATGGATCATTCTCCAGGATAGATCATACCCTGGGTCATAAATCAAGCCTTGGTAAATTTCAGAAAATTGAAATCATCTGAAGTATCTTTTCTGAGCACAACGCTATGAGACAAGATATCAATTACAGGAAAAAAACCTGTAAAAAATACAAACACATGGAGGCTAAACAATACACTTCTTACTAACCAGGAGATCACTGAAGAAATCAAAGAGGAAATAAAAAAATACCTAGAAACAAATGACAATGAAAACATGACAACCCAAAACTTATGGGATGCAGCAAAAGAAGTTCTAAGAGGGAAGTTTATAGCAATACAATCCTACCTCAAGAAACAAGAAACACCTCAAATAAACAACCTAACCTTACACCTAAAGCAATTAGAGAAAGAAGAACAAAAAAATCCCCCAAAGTTAGCAGAAGAAAAGAAATCATAAAGATCAGATCAGAAATAAATGAAAAAGAAATGAAGGAAACAATAGCAAAGATCAATAAAACTAAAAGCTGGTTCTTTGAGAAGATAAACAAAATTGATAAACCATTAGCTAGACTCATCACAAAAAAAAGGGAGAAGACTCAAATCAATAGAATTAGAAATAAAAAAGGAGAAGTAACAACTGACACTGCAGAAATACAAAGGATCATGAGACATTACTACAAGCAACTTTATACAATAAAATGGACAACCTGAAGAAATGGACGCATTCTTAGAAAAGCACAACCTTCCGAGACTGAACCAGGAAGAAAGAGAAAATATAAACAGACCAATCACAAGCACTGAAATTGAGACTGTGATTAAAAATCTTCCAACAAACAAAAGCCCAGGACCAGATGGCTTCCTAGGCAAATTCTATCAAACATTTAAGAAGAGCTAACACCTATCCTTCTCAAACTCTTCTTAAATATAGCAGAGGGAGGAACACTCCCAAACTCATTCTGCAAGGCCACCATCACCCTGCCAGATAAAGATGTCACAAAGAAAGAAAACTACAGGCCAATATCACTGATGAACATAGATGCAAAAATCCTCAGCGAAATATTAGCAAACAGAATCAAACAGCACAGTAAAAGGATCATACACCATGCTCAAGTGGGGTTTATCCCAGGAATGCAAGGATTCTTCAATATATGCAAATCAATCAATGTGATACACCATATTAAAAAATTGAAGGAGGAAAACCATATGATCATCTCAATAGATGAAGAAAAAGCTTTTGACAAAATTCAATACTAATTTATGATAAAAATCCTCCAGAAACTAGGCAAAGAGGGAACTTTCCTCAACATAATAAAGGCCATATATGACAAACCCATAGCCAACATCGTTCTCAATGGAGAAAAAATGAAACCATTTCCTCTAATATCAGGAACAAGACAAGGTTGTCCACTCTCACCACTATTATTCAACATAGTTTTGGAAGTTTTAGTCACAGCAATCAAAGAAGCAAAAGAAATAAAAGGAATCCCAATCGGAAAAGAAGAATTAAAGTTGTCACTGTTTGCAGATGACATGATACTATACATAGAGAATCCTAAAGATGCTACCAGAAAACTACTAGAGCTAATCAATGAATTTGGTAAAGTAGCAGGATACAAAATTAATGCACAGAAATATCTAGCATTCCTATACACTAATGATGAAATATCTGAAAAAGAAATTAAGAAAACACTCCCATTTACCAATGCAACAAAAAGAATAAAATATCTAGGAATAAACCTACCTAAGGAGACAAAAGACCTTTATGCAGAAAATTATAAGACACTGATGAAAGAAATTAAAGATGATACAAATAGATGGAGAGATATACCATGTTCTTGCATTGGAAGAATCAACATTGTGAAAAGACTCTACTACCCAAAGCAATCTACAGGTTCAATGCAATCCCCATCAAACTACCACTGGCATTTTTTACAGAACTTGAACAAAAAATTTCACAATTTGTATGGAAACACAAAAGACCCCGAATAGCCAAAGCAATCTTGAGAATGAAAAATGGAGCTGGAGGAATCAGGCTCCCTAACTTCAGACTATACTACAAGGCTACAGTAATCAAGACAGTATGATACTGGCACAAAAACAGAAATATAGATCAATGGAACAGGATAGAAAGCCCAGAGAGAAACCCACACACATATGGTCACCTTATCTTTGGTAAAGGAGGCAAGAATATACAGTGGAGAGAAGACAGTCTCTTCAATAGTGGTGCTGGGAAAACTGGACAGCTACATGTAAAAGAATGAAATTAGAACACTCCCTAACACCATACACAAAAATAAACTCAAGATGGATTAAAGACCTAAGTGGAAGGCCAGACACTATCAAACTCTTAGAGGAAACATAGGCAGAACACTCTATGACATAAATCACAGCAAGATCCTTTTTGACCCACCTCCTAGAGAAATGGAAATGGAAATAAAAACAAAAATAAACAAATGGGACCTAATGAAACTTAAAACAATGTTTTTTGTTTGTTTGTTTGTTTTTGCGGTACGCGGGCCTCTCACTGTTGTGGCCTCTCTCGTTGCGGAGCACAGGCTCCGGACGCGCAGGCTCAGTGGCCATGGCTCACGGGCCCAGTCGCTCCGCGGCATGTGGGATCCTCCTAGACCGGGGCACGAACCCACGTCCCCTGCATCGGCAGGCGGATTCCCAACCACTGCGCCACCAGGGAAGCCCTATTTACTTATTTTTATATATTTTTTGTATACTTGTACATTTTTTAAGCCTGCCCTGAGACATCACTTTAGCCTTCTTCCTCTGTGCATAAATATTTTTTCCTGTACAAAACAGGAATCTTGCTGTACAAATTGTTTTGTAACCTTCATTCTTTCAAAGCATATATTTTAAGCCCTGTATAGTATTCCATTCTTTGGATATATCAATATAGTTTTAAGCAATTCCCTATTTTTGGAATTTTTATGGCATTCTAATTTTTATCATTTTCAATAATGCTTTGTTGAACACCAGTGTACATAGCCTTTGCAATACTATCATTTATTGGAAAGAAATTTTTGGAAGCTTTAAAACTTAATACCACAAGCAAAGAAAGCAAGGAAACATAATACATATACTGTAAGCAAAGAAAGAAAAGTGAAGTGCCTCTAGGAACCAGGGTGATAGAGTAAATGAGTTTAGTGGATGTGACATAAAATGTGGGGCAATAGGTACTTTGTCTAACTGAAGACAACATGGCTTGTCTGAAGGGAACAGTTACTACCCAGTTCCAGATACTGGTCCTGTGTAAAAATGCAGGTCTAATATTTCAAGCTCACCACATTTTCAAGAGAACCTGGAAAAGATCTGGATTTCTTTTCCGTGAGATCTTGATCTTTAAAGGTTGGCTCAAACTCTCAAATTATTTGAAAATACTATATGGACAAAATTGTTTTTCAATAGGCTAGTTTGATGCAGCTCACAGGTCACTGGTTTGTAACCTTCAAATTAAAGAAAAGAAAACATGGTGTTTGAAAATATATTTCTAGGCAGTGAGTTAAGCAAATAAAGTTTGCTTCAAGTTTTTGCAGTAACAAGAGATGTGACTGGAGAAACTGAACCTGAATATGCACATCTTGGAAAGTAGGTAAATTCTGCTCCCCATTTAATCATCCATGAAATATTAGCTAGAAGACGCTTCTAAAATGTTTCAAATTTCTCAAAGAACCATGCTTTAATTATATAAAACTTTAACCCAATGTACTGTATGATGACATCTAACGATCATTTCCTTTCATTTTCCACCTGAACACACATTTCACTTTAACATCCACCTGCACTACTTCCTTTGGTAAAGAGGAGGTGGTATTTGGCTATTCTCTGGCTCTGATTCATGAGAAATCAGCCCAAGACCAACATTTCTGTTCTTAACAGATTTTGGTTTTTAAATCAGTAGAACACAATGTTTCCCTGGGCTGAGTTCTAGCATGCCAAGTTTTGGCTGGCCACAGACTTTGACATCTGAGTGAAAAATCTTTCAACAATGGCATTTAAACTGAAGAATCAACAGACCTTTAATTATAACACTGCTTGTAATCCCCCCCCTCCCCACTCCTTTTATCATGATGTTCAAATTGCCTAAAATCACTAACTGCATGGACAGCATGTTATTTCATTTGCCATTGGAAATATCATAATTTGGAAACTTGGTAGCTTGAGCTTGTGTATTAATTTTTGAAAAATCAGTATTGTTTTATTCACTATAAGTTAAAGAGGCATATGGAATGAAGTTCAAAATTATTGATTCATTCGCAATAGGAAAAAACACTTGGCATACAAATTTTCAATTTATCTAAAATGTTCAAGATTTATTTAGATAAGAGTAATATTTCTGCTTGGAAATTAGGCATTAAATATATCAAAATATGGAGTATCTTTTTTGTGAAATTTCTGTAAGTGCCTGGATATTTTTCCATAGAATGTTAAGTGATCATTTTTTATGGCTTTTTAAAATGACACAGCCAGAGAGTACCCTACCTTTCCCTTATATAATAACAAAAGACACTGCTAAACTGCTAAAGTACATTAGGAATCCTTTGAAAACTTCCTTTTTAGAAATCAGTGTTGAAATAGTATAGTTTATATCCAATTTGTCTATCTGGATATACTTAATGGACAAATTGGGGTTAAAAATGTAAATGTGGAAAATGTTTATTTCCATATTCTATAGTAGCTAGATAGTTTTTTGTTTGTTTTTAAATGTACAGATCGGTTATATGTGGAAAGTGGGCAAAATTTCAGTTCCTTTTCGTCTTGAAGAGAAACCTGGCTCTAGATCTCCAGGAAATGCATTTATTTAGACCAAACAATATGCCAGCTTTTTATACATAATTTCTAATCTTCATAATATGTCTGCAAGATGGGTGTCATTAATCTTGGTCAAATTATTTGATTTATCTGAGCCTCAGTTTCCTTACCAGTAACAGATTAATTATAGGGGCTTGTGAGTCTTTTTGTCATTGTATTTTAAGTGGTAGAGTTTGGATGTAACCCCAGATCTGACTTCAAAGCATCTGCTTTCTCTTTTGGGGGGAGAAAAATACCTCCCTGAAGTGTAGACAACTGTTTCCTGTGTTACTGACCTTGCTTTCTGAATACAATGGGTTATGAGAGGTCACTTAATTATGTTTAGCACTCCCTTGTGACTCTGAAATTCATCTTCATTCAGAGTATAAAATTCACAGTATAAGAAGTCATAAGTCTCTGATTTCCTGCAACAGACCTGGTTTCCAAGCTTGCTTTTTATTATCCCCACAAATATGCTTGTATTTATAAAATTATGTCCTGTTTTTGTTCATAAAATATGGTCCCTATCATTATCAACTTTCTGTGTAAAGTAGCAGAAAAGGTCAAGTGCAGGAAACTGGTCCTGACCAGCAGAGTACACTCAAGAATTAGATTCTCCAAGGTAGAACCAGTAGAGGAAATGAGAATCAAAGTTGTTGAGGGAAGTGGAGATAATAAATAATAATAATACTGTAACTACATGTATTGAACTCCTAAAAAAATGTTCTTGATCCTATTCATATATCATAGTTAATCCTCACATTATGCCCATCTTACATATGAGGAAACAGAGGCTTAGAGATGAAAAATACCTCACTTAAGGTCATACGCCTAGGAAGTGGCATCTGACTCCAGAGCTAAGCTTCATCTATTTTACTAAACTATCTCCAAGATTAGGGGAACAAAAATCTAAGAGGTAAATTTAAAGAGCAGTTATAAGATTATAAATAGAAAATGGAACCAAGGCTCAGAATTTGGAGTGGGAACAGATTAGGAACAAGGTGGTAGGTCCAGCATGGTGGAGGCCAGCAGGTGTTTGATACATTGGGGTGTCATGTGACATTAAAAGTATAGCAACATGCAGAGCTTAGAGAGAGAGGTAGGGTGGGAAGGCAGAGAGAGAAGGAAAGGGAATATGTGGGGGGGGGGTAGGGAAGATACATAGGTCTGCTTGGCTGATTTCTTATGTTATTCTCTTTTACGAATGTAAATAAAGCTTTGTGTGTTGGGGCACAGAGGGCAAGGAGGATGTGTCTGAGAGACCTACTCAAAAATATCTCTTTTCCCATGTCATTAACTGGAGGAAAAAAAACTGGTTGTTTAACAAGCTTCATTTTTAAAATACAAATTTCTCCAAGAGGGTTAAACCTCATTCACACCTTGGAGTAAATTATTTTAATGAGGCTACCAGACCACCTAACAGTGTAAATAGTCAAGATGCCACAGTTTGACTGGGGAAAGGTAATGGATAACTGTGGGGCTAAGGAGTAGAAGAAGGGTGATGGGTGATGATACAAATGAGGATGAGAGAAGGATTTCCCTAGTCGAGAGGGGGGACACAAATATAATTCTGTGAAAATACTGTTAAGATCCATATGAATGTAAAGTATCACCATTATCGTTAGCTCTCCTCTGCACTTAGGTCTATGGTAGTAGCCAGTGCTCAATCAAAATCACAGTTGGTCACTAATTTCTGGTGTAAATAAAGACTCAGCAGAATGCCCTACTTATAGCAGCTCCTCAATAAATACTAGTTGGGCAAATGGGATATCAAAATTAGTTTGGAAGTTGGAAACTTTCAGATTTCCCGTGTTCCAACCTGTTTCTCCAGTCTGGCTGGTCCAGTTCAGGAGACTGTTTCCTCAATTGGGAGGAAGGGAGAAAGAATACAGAAAGTGAACGAAGAATTGACACCTCAGCCCTCTTCCTTCTTCCCACCTGCGTGGCCCAGGCCAGCATGCTCTAAACTCTGGGGCCCTCAGAATGTATCTCTTTTTGCTGAGGCAATGCTGTAATAATGGAGCTATGTACAAATTCAATTATGAAATGTGTGATGAAAAACGAATAAAACAAAGAGGGTGTGTTAAAGATGAGCCCGTTAATCAAGGAGAGGGCTCATCCTCCACTGGAATCTCAATAGGCTTCAAAAAAATTTCACTCTAGGGCTTCCCTGGTGGCGAAGTGGTTGAGAGTCCGCCTGCCAATGCAGGGGACACGGGTTCGTGCCCCGGTCCGGGAAGATCTCACATGCCGCGGAGCAGCTGGGCCCGTGAGCCATGGCCGTGGAGCCTGCGCATCCGGATCCTGTGCTCCGCAACGGGAGAGGCCACAGCAGTGAGAAGCCCGCGTACCGCAAAAAAAAAAAAAAAAAAAAAAAAAAAAAAAAAAAATTTCACTCTAGACCCATTCTGGGTCTGCCCTATGGTCTGAATGTCTGTGTCTCCTGCCTCCAAATCTTAGACTTCTAATCCCCAGTGTGATGATAATAGATGTGTGGCCTTTGGGAGGTAATTAGGTCATGAGGATAGAGCCCTCGTGAATGGGATCAGTACTCTTCTAAATGAGGCCCCACAGAGCTTTCTAGCTCCTTGTGCCATGTGAGGATACAGGAAGTCTGCAGCCCAGAAGAGGATCCTCACCTGATTATGCTGGCACCCTGAACTCGGACTTCCAGTGTCCAGAATTGTGAGAAATAAATTTCTGTTGTTTATAAGCCATCCAGTCTATGGTACAATATTTTGTTATAACAGCTCAAACAGACAAAAACAATCTACAATCTACACAATAACTTCTGAAATGTTGATATATGCAATCTAAGCAAGCACGGTGGGAGCATTAAAATCAACCATAGAGCACAGGCATAGCTGGGTTCTGGGTGTGTGGCTAGTCCACGGGTGCACAGAGAAGCGCTGCTGTATGTGCACATGTGCCTGACCCTCCCTGGTTTTCTGCCCCTTCCATCTCCCCCTTCACACTTATCTTTCACACTTTATAACAACACAGGAGACTTCTAAATTATAGTGCTTTTCAAATGTTTTCTATCTTACTCTTAAAGAAGAGAGAGGGAGTATTTTTTTATAGATGGAATTTGACAGTAAACGTTATTTTGGATATATTTTCTTATTTGTCAGTTGTGGAAAAAAGGCCCATTTTGTCTGAAAGATTGTTAACTCTTTAGAATGTAAGAGCTGGAATGTGTAGCCCAGTGGTTACCAACCCTGGCTGCATATCGGAATCACCTAGAAAGGTTTAAAGAATACGGATTCCTGAGCCTTGGCCTCTGCCCCTCCCTTCCCCAAGTGATCCTTATATAATGTCAGTTTTGGCTGCTTTCAGCTAGTTATGGTGACCAGGGATCTTAATCAACGTCTTCATTTAACTGATGAGGAATCTGAGACCCAGAGAGGTACAGTAACTTCTCTAAAGTCACACAGGAATATAATCTATGTGAAGATAAAGGCTATGGATAATGTAAAATTGATACCATTAGCTATATTCCAAATTATTTCATTACTTTAGAGTATATTTTGTATGTTTTTATGTATAATTCACATACCTGCAAGCCACTTATGTGGCATTCCAAATACGGTTAAGAAGAGAAAGAAAGTGTAAAAGACCTGCAAGTCAAGTAGACCACACATAAATCCCTCAAGTCTCTCTGATAAGCTCTGCTCTTGCCTCTTTGTCCTCTTTGTCTTTGAGACAGAGACAACACCTTGATCTCCAAGCCTTGCCCTTCTGCTGCACTGTAGCCTCAAGTCTCCAAAAGCCCAGCTGAACTCTTATGGATACCCCGTCCGTACCTTCACGCTGCATGTTCAAAATTAAACTTGTGCTTTCTGCTCCCAGATCTGCTCCTGCTCTTTAGCCCTCTGCTTCTGTTTATGGCCCCACTCAGGCTCAACATCATAATGACGTCTTTTGTGCTTTCCTCTCCCTTGCTCTCCAAATATAATGGATTAATTCTCCTTCTGCCATATCTCAATCAGTTTCCCAGTTCCATTCGTTCTCCCTGACCCTGCCCTAGTTAGGGCCCTCGTTGCCTTTTCCTGGACTGTTGAGATAGTCTCCTACCTGATCTGTGTCCTCTGGTCTCTCCCTACTCCAATCCATTTTGCTCACGGTTGGCAGAGCCAATCTGAGGCACAGCTCTGATTATGTTACTCCTACTAAAAACTTTCAATAGCTTCCCATCGTCTACTGCATAAAGTCCAAATTCCTGGCCTGGTAATCAAGTCCTTTCACTTTCTGGTCCCAATTTATTTTTACCATTTTATTTCCCACTACTCGCCTTCACACACTCCATGCTCTGGTTAAACCCAACTACTTCTTTGCAGAATCATTACCCTTTGATTCTTCCTGGCTTTGCTCACGGTTTCAGAATTGTTCTTTTCTTCTATCTCTCTGCTCAAGCCCTCCTTGCCTTTTAAGGCCCAAATCCAGTGTTGCCTCTTCGGTAAAGCCCCCAGTTAGCTCTTCTCTGAACTACAATAATACTTAATCTATACTGCTTTCATAGAGCACAGCACTTTCTGCTATGGATTCTAGCAAAGTAGGCACACATCTCAGACCTGCTGCTGGATGAAAACTTTTCTGAGGGCAGGATTTGTTTCTTGTTTATCTGTGAATCCCCCCCACTGCTGAGTACACAGTGTACCGCACTTGTTTACATATTTGTTAAGTGAATGAGTAAATGCATGGACTTTATGTGCAACCTAAGTGATGTTGGTTGTTTTTTTTCCCTAGTCTGAAGCAGATTAGAAGTAGTGTATTAGAGAAGAAATGCGAATTAAGATGAGGTTGGCACAACAAGAAGAAACTTGATTACTGAAGAGGAGAAATAAAAACTGTAAAAAGAAGACACGAGAACTAAAAATGTTAAGTAATCTGGGGGTAAATAAACACAGAAGCAAATAATCTTATAGACTAAGGACCAAATAGTTAATGCCACTTGCAAAAGCTTGGAAACCACAAAACAATATTCAAATATACAGCATTATTTTTATACTTCCACATCCTCATCAGCATCAGTAGAAACACAACACAATTGGTGTTTTTGTTTTTTTTTTTCTTTTTTAACATCTTTATTGGAGTATAACTGTTTTACAATGGTGTGTTAGTTTCTGCTTTACAACAAAGTGAATCAGTTATACATATACATATGTTCCCATATCTCTTACCTCTTGTGTCACCCTCCTTCCCACCCTCCCTATCACACCCCTCTAGGTGGTCACAAAGCATCGAGCTGATCTCCCTGTGCTATGCGGCTGCTTCCCACTAGCTATCTATTTTACGTTTGTTAGTGTATATAAGTCAATGCCACTCTCTCACTTCATCCCAGCTTACCCTTCCCCCTCCCCATATCCTCAAGGCCATGCTCTAGTAGGTCTGTGTTTTATTCCCGTCCTACCCCTAGTCTCTTCATGACATTTTTTTTTCTTAGATTCCATATATATGTGTTAGCATATGGTATCTGTTTTTCTCCTTCTGACTTACTTCACTCTGTATGACAGACTCCAGGTCTATCCACCTCATTACAAATAACTCAGTTTCATTTCTTTTTATGGCTGAGTAATATTCCATTGTATATATGTGCCACATATAATTGTTGTTTAATGATGATGACCCTCAGGCATTTAGAAAAGTATGAATTACAGTAAATATATTCTAAGAAAGCTGGATATCAATCTAAGATACTATACATCAAAACTTAATAAAATAAAATATCTTTTGATAATTAAGAAGAGATAAGCTTCTGTTATATGGGATACTCTATTTGTATAAAATGATTTCCATAGTGAAGTCAGATAAATAAGCTCTCTCCCTTTACACATGAAGACACCTATATATTTTTCTAAACATAAGAGAAACAATTGTTGTATCATTAAAAATAAAATATGCTCAAAAAAATTATGCCCATGATATACAATTTAGGAAAACAGAAAAGGGGTAAGACAAAAGAACGTAGTTTTCCAGGATCTACAATTCATTACTAAAAAATAGTTGTGTGGATACATGTATATGTATGTCTGAGTCGCTTTGTTGTTCACCTGAAACTGTCACAACATTGTTAATCGGCTATACTCCAACATAAAATAAAAAGTTAAAAAAATAAAAAAATAGTTGTGATTACACAATATGTATAATTATATATCCTGCCCTTTAGTATATAGCATAAATAGTCCAAGTTATTATAAGCTCTTCATAAACATTTTAATGACTCAAAAAGTCTAATGGATATGCCATAATACACTTAACCAATTCCCTAGAGTTGAACATATAGCTTATTTCTAGTTTTATAACATAGATATGTGTAAGAAGATTTGCTATGAGCTGATAATTATTGCTGAGTGAGGAACTCATGAGGGTTCACTATGATGTTCTTTCTACTTTTGTATATGTTTGAAATATCTACAATGAAAAGGTAAAAAAATATATTCATGATAAACATTTTGTGTACAAAGTTTTTTATTTATTTGTAATTATTTTCTTAGGTTAGACTTTAGTACTAGCTTCCTGGTTCAAGATCTGACTCCATCATTACCTAATTATGTAACTGTGGGCAAACTGCTGATGTGTCCTCAGCTTTAGTTCCCTCAACTGAAAAATGGGTGTAATAATGGTGACTGATAGGGCTGTAGTAAGGATTATCATATGACATGATATACATCACATGCCTTGCACAGCACCTGGCACAGTGTTAGTGTACAATAAATATTACTTTGTAAAAACAAAATGCTCATTGCATAATTATATGTGTTGTGGTTATAAAAAAATCATCATGTATAAACAGAGAAACATGCCAGAAATAACACACTGAAGTGTGCATCATGGCCATCTCCAGGTGAGGCATTTATTCTAAAGATACTGACAATGCTAAAATAATTTAGACTCTTAACTACCATTATGGAGCATTTTCTACGTGACCGATACTGGACCAAATGCTTCACACATATTGATATTATTTCATTTAATCTTCACAAGAATTCTTGGAAGAAATTACTATTACTATTCTTATTTTATAACTAAGGAACTCAAGGCTAACCGATTAATTAACTTGCCCCCAAGGACACAGAAATAGAAAGGGCCTGTTGTCAAACACAGGTCTGAACCCCTGGAATTCATCCCTAAGCTATTGGAAATGGCCTTTGGACCTTGCTCTCTTTTGTAAAGACCTCAGTGTTGTCGTTGTTTTTTTTTTTTGGCCACGCCCTATGGCATGTGGGATCTTAGTTCCCCAACCAGGGATCGAACCCATGTCCCACTGCATTGGGAGCATGGAGTCTTAACCACTGTGCCGCCAGGGAAGTCCCCTCAGTGTTTCTAATCTTTATCCCTCAGAGGCAGATTTAAGTTTTGGACAAAATTTGGGCGCAACTTTGGAAGTTAAACTGGACCTCTGGTTAGAGCATATTTTCCTCCCTTTCACTTTCGTCAGTATTATTTAATTAGGAAAAATGTATTCTAGAAAAGAATTTTAGAGAAGAAGGAGTACTCCATAAAATAAGCTGCTCTTTAAGAATGCATATCTCATGGTCCAAAAAAAGTAATATACGTGTTGGTTTAGAACAATGATTTCCCATTGGTTTGATTAACTTATGTCCTAACTGTAAAATAATTCATTATCAAACACACGCAAAAGCACACTCTTTAGAAAACCTATAAAGTGGTCCATATTACATATTTCACTTTAAATATATAATCTCTAAATGTGTATGCATATGTGTATATGTGTAAGATACAGACAGTGAAAGTTTGAATTTGGAAAATGCTTCAAAAGTCAAAAAAGATGGTTTTCTACAAATGTTACGAGAAATTAAGTCACAGGAAGTCTTAATTTTAAAAAAATGGTCAGATGGCAAATTAAGTCCTTTATTTTGGGTCTGGGAGGCTACTCCTGTGCAATGTACTCTAGACAAGAAACACCAAAGGGGATGCTGCATCTCTTCTGCCTCAGACAGCACATTTATGCATCTGTATTATAAAAAATGTGCCAGCACTAGCAAGCTCACAGTATTGAGCAAAGTGCTACAGTTACAGCTGGGAATTTGTATTTCAGGGCTGGCTCTATTTACTGGTTGGTGGGTTTTTTGGGGGGGATCTGTTTCTCCCCAGGGGTCCCAGTGGGGTGTTTTTTGTGGGGTGCAGTGATGAAGGAAGGAGTTTTTGTGAGTTCTATTTTGGATTTTGGTGAGTAGAAAGGCAGGGAATTTGCCAGCCTGCTACTCAGTTATACTGAAACATGATGCAAACTGCCTCAATTTGGAGCACAGAAGGTGCTGAAAAAATTTTCTGAGGAGGTCTTGAAATATCTAAGCCTGTCTTCAAGGAAGGACTCGTTTCTCTCAAAAATCACCCAGTAAATAATAGAGTATGTTGTTGTTGTCTCTCCTCCCATAAGTGGCTCCTTAAGTCACTACCCAAGGTATCACGCGTGAAAGGTAGCCATTATGATATTTAAAAATTACACTGTGTTCTTTAATAATTCCCAGGAGAGTATTAAGAGGAATATGCTTGAGTGTGGGCCTTCTTTACAAAGTCACTTCTACATATGCACACTGTTAGGAGTATAGGCTGCAAATGTTTGAACAAGCTGTATTTCCCTATTTGCATTGTCCAGTCTATTTTCTTTTCCTATTTTCCTGAATATGCCTGAACACATGTGTCCAGTATAAACCTACAATTGCACGGCCATGTCTACGTATGTTTCCAACTCCAAACTATCTTCAAAATGGTTCAGAAACACAGAAATGGTTTCTAGAAACACAGCCATATAATTTGTTTGATTTGAAAAACTGCTTGGCAAATGCACGCAGGTCATAATGGCAGGTAACAGATCATTTACTGAAGTGCTGAAACAAACAGAAAACAAAGTCCAGGACACCATCGCAGAGCAGCACTTCCCTTGTGAGATCCTCTCGGCTGAGGAAGGACTGAGTGAGACAATAATAAAACAAATACCCGTAGGCTTTTCAAACAGTAACAACCCGCTCCGGGTTAGCAGCGTTTCTGGACCTTGATGGTACAGTGATGTCCTCAACCCTGGCTTTCAGACACTGGATTGCTCCTTGAGTAGCCTTTATCATTTCCCCCCTAATTTTTGTTGAAGATGCCCTTGAAATTAGATCATATTTGTTCCTGACAAAGCATATGCATATTGTGGCATCACTCTGAAACCAAGGATGGGTTTTAGCTCTCTGAAGAAAAAAAATTCCAACAACCTTTCATGCTGAGATTTCTCGTGCTAGTTCTCAGCACAGAAGTGATTTGTTTTTTTTTTTTTTTTTAAGTTGCATAAAGCCTAGCAAGGTTTAAGTTTTCCCAGCAAGAAGGAAGTGTTTTTCAGCTGTTAAATTTTTCAGATGCTTTTTCTGAATTTGGATACAACTCAAAAACATGTTTGTTTTAAAATGTAAACCTTTTTATGTACAGAGGTTTGCATATAGAGAAATGCTATTACTATGTTTAAAGGTACTTGCTTTTGAAATAAGGAAGTCACAGGCACTTAAATATAACAAACTGAACATTGCTTTATGGACATTTCATCAGGCACTAACATAAATACGATGTTCTGGAGGACCACGGAGCACACGTTTGCTGGCAGGATCACTTATGACACTGGAAGTGGATGTATGTCCATGTGAGAGCAAATGGTGGCCAGGTTTGGACGGAAGAGCACCCTTACAGTCAGCTGGTATGCTTTCCCAAGACCCTTCACTCCAGTTGCGTGGCACTTCTTGGCCCTAACTTGCTTGATTCCTCAGCTTGTTGACTGGGCCAAAGTTGATACAGCATATGGTATTTTAAGCACAAAAATGAAGAAACACATTGAGGTCTCAGCAGAGAGGCAGAGATGAGGGTAAATCATCAGATGGCCTGCTGTCTGCCTATCTAATGGGCCTAGTCACTCTTCAATTTTAAGCACATTGTAGATATGTTGAATAGGAAAATATATTATCTTTATCTACCCATTTTTAAAAAAACATTTTTATTGAAGACTCACACTAAGAAGTTCATTTTACATTGTGATCCAGTGATTGTTTACATACATACATGGAGATACACACACACACACACACACACACACACACACACACACGTGTGTGTGTGTGTGTTCCAGAGACAGAAGGTAACAAATCTACCCACATTTTAAACCTTAAGATTCTTTGTAATTCTATTATTTTTTAAAATTTTATTTTATTGAAGTATAGTTGATTTATATGTTGTGTTAATTTCTGCTGTACAGCAAAATGATTCAGTTACACACACACACACACACACACACACACATATATATATATTCTTTTTCATATTCTTTTCCATTATGGTTTATCATAGGATATTGAATATAGCACCCTGTGCTATACAGTAGGACCTTGTTGTTTATCTACTCTAAACACAATAGTTTGCATCTGCTAATCTCAAACCCCCAATCCATCCTTCCTCCCCCCAACCCCCATTGAGTATTTTATTGCTTGGAAAGTTGAATATCAAGGATTCGAAATTCAGTACACTTCAAATTTCTAATCAAGTACTTTCCAAAATTAAGAAAAGTACCTGATCTTCTGGTTTAGTCTTTGAAATCCCAACAAAATTTATCCTTTCCCTAAGTCATTCATAATTTATTTATTTATTAATTCTCCAAACATTTATTGACAGCCTACTATATGCCTTACACTATATACATGCAATATTTCTAGGCCAGTTACTTCACAGTTGCTTTAGAATTTATGGTAGTGCTGGCCAGATGGTTCTTGTAAAGGAGAATCTTCCAGAGTAAACAACCTGTTCATAGTGCTTCCTATCTGGCAACTAAGAGCCCTGATAGCATCTCTCCTAACCTCTTATTATGGTTCTAGTATAAAACCATAAGTCTATTTTTATTTACTTTTCATACTTAACCCTAATTTTAAATGTTGAGTGCAAACATGAGACTTTAAGAATATTTGAAAATAACTTTCCCATAATAAGGTCTTCCTCACATCTTACATGATACGTAGAGAATATTTACACAAATTTTCCCATGCTACTGATATGTAGAAAACTGACTTACCTACTTTATAGGGATTATGAAAATAAATGAGCTAAAGCATGTGAATTTCTAAGAAGCAGAGTAAATAAACATTATTATACTAGAACCACCATAGACAGTGTGTCTGCTCCCCTCTTGATGAGGGCAGTATATGTACAGTAAGAAAACAGGTTCTAAATATTTATAACTAAACCTTCTTCAGGTGGGTGTGTCCTTCTATTGCAGTAGAAACCATTATATAAGTATAGAGCTAGAGCCCAATTCAATTACTTACATGGGTCTTCCAGAAAATGGTTAAGGCCAGGGACTTAGAAAAATGCAGAAGACTGACCATACACACAGGTGGAAGAGACATGAGTCTTTCTCCTCATCACATAGGTCATATAATTCAAGGTCATGGAGTTGCTATGTTTTAAGAGTATAATGTTTTGAGGCTTTTAAGAGAATTATAAATGAATTAACTTTATTTTGGGAACTATGATTTGGGTATTATTAAAATATTACAATTGGATATTGTTTCATAAACATAATTATAGGCCACCTTTTCAAAAGATCTTAATAATGCAGTTTTTTTATGGATGGGTACAGTCATTTATATGTTTAAAATTATTACATCTTCCAAATCATGTTACTTTGCACAAATGACAAACTGGCATGTGCATATCAATACAGAGAAAGAAGGAACTGCTAAGGTCATGTAAGTAGGGACATGGCAGGCTTCAAGCACGGAGGCCAAAGGCGCCAGAAACATGGGCAAACAGCTTAAAATTGTCCCTTCTTTTGTTTGTGCATTGTTTCTATATGGAAAATTACATTTCTCTGAGAGTATATGTGTAAATATGCATCTGCTAGTATTTTGGCAACTCTAAGTTACCTAAATTAGTTTTGATTAACACTGTCGGATTTTTAAACCGACCAACGTAATAAAAGCAAGTTTAAAAAAACACAAACAAATCCTACAGTACATTGTGTGCTCTGCTGTTCCAAGCCTCAGTTTCAAGACAAAAGGAGAGCGAGACTTTGTCATTTGCTAGCTGTTAATAATCAAGAGAAGATCTGCCAGACAAGCTCTTCGAGGGCTCTGTCTGTCTGGACCAGGTATATACTGCAATACACAAAGGGCTTTGCAGGGGGAGAAAAATGAGTGTTCATGGACAATGATGCAGCTTTCTTAATTAAGATTTTCATTACTGATACATACATTAAGTTCTGCAACTGCAAGAGCCAAAGCACTGTCATGTGCAGGTAGATGTCCCTGATTCCACCTTCAGGCAGTAAAGCTAAAACATATTAAATGTGCACCCAGCAAATGTTGTGGGAGCCAGGAGAGCTCCAGAAATATTTCTGTTAAATGCAGAGAGGCCCCATTAAAAGCAACTTTGTAATGCATCTAATAGGCAGGAGAAAATCCCATACCAACAGACAGTGCGTGCATGTGTTTCTGTAAGGGGCTGCTTTGAGGGTCCAGCCACAGACAAAGGTAGCTGTAGCTGACCTAGAAATAATCTCTACAATCACATCAATAGCTCAGGCCTGAAAAGGACCTTTGATCTTTAAGTTTTTTTAAATGCCTATTGTTGAGAAAGGAAATAAATGACTGATTTGGGGTAGTTTTTGGAAGATGGTAAAGACTCCTGTCCACAGCTGGCCTTGACTCGGTCCCTTTGGGTCACTCAGTCTGTTTTCCCTGGATCCTCAGGCTGGTCCACAAGTCAGTGTGATCTGCCAAGGGTGTACTGTTCCCATGAAATAATCTGACTGTGGTGTGGGGAAATCTTTCTTCTTAGATCAAGTAATTTTTTGCTAAGAGATGAGAGGAAAGTAAACCCCTGCACAATCCTAGAAATGGATGAACATCTAGAGTATGTGTTTTCGATTACATCTTGACTAAAGCCTAACTCGTTTTAGGGTTGCTGGCACTGTTAATGTGCACCCAGCTCTCCCTTGTTTTTCTGGCTTCTAATTGCTTCCCTTCCTGTTTCAAAGTCTGTGTCTCTTTGCGGGGCTACCCATAGAGCTCCTATCTCCTCTCTAAAGAAAACCTCTATCTCTTGGTCATTACCAAAGAGGAAATGATTATTAGACTCTGAACTTCATGAAAGATCATTGTATTACAGCAGTCAAAAATTATACATTAATTTCCTATTAGGTAAAAGCATTTATATGGAATTTAAATGTAATCCCTCATCTTCTCAGAAAGAATAAGCCAGAATCCAATATCAAAATCACTCAAAAGGATGTCTTTAAAGTGTTTTGGCTATAGTTCTTTGCTGTTTGAGGAAAAGGGGAAAATTCCCAATAATAGTGGCCAGTAAGATTTCTCTCGGATTCCTGCACCAAGATTCAGATCTCTGAAGTAGTTTTCTGGATGTTAGTGTACATTTCTGAAATTCTTTTCTTAGGTATATCAGAGAGTTGGAGTGGAGTGGTGAACACACAGCCTACTGTGAGGTGGCTGACCTCTGTAGCAATTCTAGATGAGTGATGTTAATGACCGGTGATAATAAGATGATCAAGAAATTGACTCTTTATAAATAGATGGAGATAGATAGATAGATATAGACACATTGTTAACAGATACTTCATGCATTCTGGGAAAACTAAACAGTATTAAGGTTCTTCCTAAGCTTCATTGAAAAGTGCTATTATAAAACTGGTAGACTGGTAGTCATATAGGCTCAAACACATTCTAGAAAAAATACCCTTCACTTTCTTACTCTCCTCCACCACATTTTATGACTGTGGTGTCCCCTTTTGCATCTTCATGTTCATCCTTTTGCTGTTCATTGTGGTTGCCATAGCTTTCACAGATTTTTTGTTTTGGATTTTTAAAAGAATATATATATATATGTGTGTGTGTGTGTGTGTGTGTGTGTGTGTAACTGAGTCACTTTGCTGTACAGAAGAAATTAACACAACATTGTAAATCAATTATACTTCAATAAAATTTTAAAAAACGGGTAGAGGAGTATGTGGAATCTATTGGTAAAGAACTAATGTAGTGGACACTATTCAAGTCTGATGATGATGGAGAAAAGCAGGGGGAAAAACCCCAGAAAATGATTCTAGCTAGAGACTTCCTGTTACTTCTCTTATGGTTCCTTGACTAGCTTGTAAGGACCAGAAAGGAGGACATTGTCAGAGGATTTAGGTGTAACTTTTACTCAAATTCTGTCATGAGATACAGGCTTCTCTCACCCAAAATAACAGGGTTAATTTTAAATTAGAGGTGATTATTATTTTCCATGTACTAAAAGTCTAGAAATTTCCAGGAAGGAACTAAAGGTGGAGTCAGTTTGACCCTACCAAAGTGTGAGAGGTAAGGTGGTCCATTTTAAATAATCTGGAAATGATTCTCTGGAACAAGGTAGGTATGCCTGATTTATCTTCAATAAACTCACATTAGAAGAACTGAGAAATAACAGAGACTACAGACTGTATAAAAGAAGAATCCAATGAAAGAAAAAAAAAACTTAATTTTATCACTACAAAGACCTCCTGTGCAAGAGAGTAGAAAGACTCTTTGAATAAGTAGGTGGCATATGTACCATACATATATATAATGTATACCCTGTATATACACCTTTGCCCAGCTTTAAATTGGCAACCATGTTTAGGGAAGAAAAGAAAAGGGTGAGAAAGAACATGAGGAAGACTCAACATTAATTAATCTCACCATTAACCATCATTATTGGGTCCTTGTTTGGCCTCTGAGTATAAACTATGTTATAGAGGGAGGAGTATAATATGTGACGCTTTCTAAGGGCATCATTAAGAAAGCCAGACATTCGGCACTCTGAGTTGGCAGTATGGCAGCGCGGCCTCTAACTGCTCCAGGGGCATCACCGAAACCTAGCTTGTAGTCACGTGCTCCCACCTCCTAGGCAGTTTCACTGCTCAGGTAGAGGAGTCATTTACTAGGCCTGGTTCCTACCATTTGCCTTAGCTTGTGGTTGGCTTAAAGGAGCTTCTGTACAACCTTGAACATGATTGCCTCTTTTCTGCTTCCTTTCTGGACACTACGTAAGGATTTAAGGCACTGCACACAACTTTCAGACATGGTTTTCTGTTAAGGAGGGAGAAAGGATGCCCTGGAGCACGTGCCATCCCTTATCATCTGCAAATGAACTTTTTGGGCTGAAGGAATGCTCCAATTACCACTCAGAACAGCGCTGCACAACTCCTGCCCCTCTGAGAGGCTTAGAGTACACACTCCGGGAATCAGATGCTCCCTATTCCAAAACACAAGGAAGATGCTCTGTCAGTCTGCACTGTGAAGGGCAGGGGCTGATGCTGTCAGTGTGGCATTTCTGCCTCTCTAGCGTCTTTCACTTTCCCTGAAGTTGCTGATAAATATTCCATTTCATTAAGTATGTAGTAATACACATGGGAGTCAGAGAGAGAGAGAGGGAAAGGTGGAGGACACTGATGACATGGCCTCTAGCACTTTATTTATGAGAACATCCAGAAATCTCTATCTACATCTGGTAGAAGAATAGTGTCAATTCTGCCCTGGAGACATGGATCAAGCAATGTTGCCAGTGTGTATTTTTCCCTTCCCAATAATTGACTGATTCTGGAGTCTGATGGCAGAGCTCAGATGATCATTTTCACATTCAAGTGAGTGAACAATTAGCCTGCTGCTTTGGGGGATGGTGATGTCAAATAAACATGAATGTATGTAACCAAGGGAAGTACTATCAGTCCCTCACCCAGGAACTCCGTGGGTCCCCTGAGTAGTGCTTTTCTCCCCACAGCTGTTGCTGGGAGGGCGGTGAGGGTGTGGGCTGCGTGCAGAGCACAGGAAACAGTGCTGGGGGTGACCTCACAGGTCCTGAGGAGCACTGCCTTTGAGCAGAGGATGATACTAAACAACTAAACACTTGTGAGGCTGCTCATTTGCCCTTTCCAAGTTTTTACTGTATTATTCACCTTTTCATTGTTGACTTATACCTACTCTTAAAATATTAGGGATATACAGCAGAAACTAACATACTATTGTAAAGCAATTATACTCCAATAAAGATGTTAAAACAAAAAAAGAAAAATCAGTGAAAAATTCAGCCAAAAAAAAATATTAGGCATATGTCACAATATTTTCCCCAGTTTTTTAAAAAATACTTTCTACTATAGTGATTTTTATTTTCACGTAATAAAATTTAATACATTTTTCTTTAAGTTTTCAGACTTGATTGTATGCTTGGAAAAAGCATCTCATGCCCTCAATACGAAACCCTTCACTTATATGGCAAAGAGTACAATTGACAATTACAGAATTAGTGAAGACACAGAGAAATGGGCAGCCTCTTTCTTTGCTCGTGGGGGTATACATTGATACAGTTTTGTTGTAGGACAGTTTAGCAGTAGATAAACTTTACTTTGGCAGTTCCACTACTAGAAATTTATCCTAAGGAAATAATCAGGCAAGTGAATTTTTAAAAAAATGCACACATGTATAGTGATGATTACTGTAGAATTGTTTGGTTAGAAAAAATTTCCAAATATCCTAAATGTCCATCAATAAGTGACTAATTTAATAAATTACCCTCCACTGGAGTACAATGTGGCTGTCAAAAAGATAATGTAGATCTATATTTATTAACATGGAAAATGCTTATTACAAAGTTGAGTGAAAAAACAAGATTACAAAACAGCCAGTAGATTTTCCTTTCATTTTGAAAAGAGAAAGACAAAGAGAAAGGTAAATAGATATGTTTGGAAGTATATTCCCCAAAGTGTTACCAGTGGTTATCTCTGGGCAGTGAAATTTTTTTTTTTTTTTTTTGCGGTATGCGGGCCTCTCACTGTTGTGGCCTCTCCCATTGCGGAGCACAGGCTGCGGACGCGCAGGCTCAGCGGCCATGGCTCACGGGCCCAGCCGCTCCGCGGCATGTGGGATCTTCCCGGACCAGGGCACGAACCAGTGTCTCCTGCATTGGCAGGCGGATTCTCAACCACTGCGCCACCAGGGAAGCCCTGGGCAGTGAAATTTTTGAATGGATTATTTTTCTTTTATATCATCATTGTAACAAATGCAAGCCAAACTAAATGTATACTTTAGAAGTAAAAATTAGAATTTTAACCTTAGGGGAAAAAAGCTTAAACTCTGCAACAACTACTTAAAAATTCAAATATGAGTTTCATAGTCTTAGCAGTTAGTAACTCTCTTAATAGGGTGACCATTCTCTTCAATGGGTGGCATCACTGCCTGCCTCAAGTTTCCTCCAAGTTTGACAATTCAGGTGACACATTATGGTTCTCACCTTAAAAGACTTTAAAGTATAAAAGCTCAAATACTGGAAATAACCCAAATATCTATACCTAGGGCATGGTTAGGAAAATTATGGGGATTTTATATGGTAGAAAATTATTCAGACATTATGGTGGCATTTACAAAAAGTATGTAATTACACTGAGAAGCACTTGTTAGTAAAAAAGATAGGATACAACCCTATACATACAGTGTATGCTCAACTATGTTAAAATTCAGAGAAAAGACTAGAAGGTGATCTAAACAATTGTTAATAATAGCTTTTTTCTGTTTAGTGGGATTGTGGATGTTTTCTCCATTCTCTATACCTCCTTAATATTTTACAATAAGTGTGAATTATAGAATCATGAAAGAAGTAAATATTAAAAAAATACAGCTGCTTTGCTCAGCAGCTGCCAAATTTCACCCCAGACATATCTGCAATTTAGTTTTGAGTCAAATGGTCCTAATGTCATTTCCTAAAGGGAATCTAGCAGAATGGAATGTATTCAAATAAAGGAAAGCTCTCATTACCACCACCTCTTTGTAAGCCACCACTTTATAATGCTTAGAATAAATCTGAGTGAAGAATCCTACTGCTACTGGAATTAGGAATTTCCATATTCTTCAGGTCTTCTTCATATCTTGTGTTACATTACCAGAAGCTGGAATTTAGTCTATAGCACTCTGGAATGTCTCCAGGTCTGGAAGCTGTTTTGGAAGCTGATGGTGTAGGCCACCATTAGGAATGGAGGCTCATCTACTCATTTCAAGTGGGAGTTCCCTTAAATGACAAGGGTGAGCTGCTATATAAGGTCTTCTATAGATAATTAGCTTTCTTTTTCTTATTTTTTTTTCTTCTCTCTCATCTACCCACTCTTCTTCTCTCCATCTCTCTTTTAAATAAATCGCCTTTCTGTATAGTTAGATGGAAGCTTTTAAAATTTAGAGAAAAGTCACACGGTACCAATACCACACTTCAAGTAGATGATATAATTGTTCCTAAATGACCGTATTTTAGCAAAATGATGATGGGAGAAATCAGAATTGTCACTCATATTTGTATGATGCATATTAGAGGCTTGGCAATAAGGCAGACAGTAGATATTTTGTGAGAAAGCAAGAAAATAGTTGGGTAATGCCAGGATGGGAGAAAGGAATGGGCAGAAGAAAGAAAAGTAATGACATGGGTTTCTGTGTCTTTTGGTAAAGGTTATCTAATCACCAGTTCCTGGCCTTTTGGACTAGATGGCAGCCTTTAAACTTCACTAGACTGTTTTTTCTGTACCAAACACAATGCCTGGTGCAATGTAGGTACTCGCCAGATGCTTAGAGGACTGAACTGAGCCCTTTCACTGCCTTTTCATTCTGGCCTCTAACAGAACCAAAACGAAGCTAAAAACTCTAATATCTTTTCATGTACATTAGGTAAAGCTCCATCCTAATTTGAACTCAAGTGCACATCTCCTCTGAGCTTCCACCTTCATCACTGAACTGCTTCATCACTGAACTGCTGGAGAAAATCACACAAGACAGACAGGTACCACATTAACCCTCCAGGCTCACCTAGACCTTCCACACTGCCAAGGAGAATCCTACTGTTTTTCTGGCTAACCTACTGTCCCATTTGTCCCAAGAACTATTTTAAACCTCTACTTTCCTCAGATCTCCTCCTCACTTATTCTTAGCAGGACCTTGCTCCCTAGGAGCCATCACTTGGGAAACCTCTCAACTTCTCAGTACCAAATCTACACATGGCTCGCATCTATCCTTACCGTTCCTTCTTTCGTCTTGTAACTATAGAAGAGATGTCCCTCCTTCTCTCCTTCTACTTGTGCTCAGAATTCCATGTCTCTGTCCTTATCAGGAATCTTCCACCACCAATCATCCCATCCTCTTGTCTCTCCTATACACTGAATCTCTCCTCTACTGTATTCTCCTAAGCATATAAAGATGCTAGTATCTCCATTCCCCCCCCCCAATTTTTGACCTCACTCCCCCATTCCAAAGATATTATACTAGCTCATATTCTTTTCCTTTACAGTAAAACTTCTAAGACTGATCCACATATGCTGTCTTTGCTTCTTCACTTCTTTTACGCTTTCCTCATCCTATGACGAATAAATTACTGCTTCTACCTCTTCAACAAACCACCTTTTGCTAAGGTCAACAATAACTTCCAGATTAATATATTAAGTGATATATTTTTCAGTCCTTAATTTACTTGACTTCTCAGTGGTCGCTACTGACCACTCTCTTTGAAACACTTTCTTCTCTTGGCTTCTGTGCCCATGTTTTCTGATTGTCCTACTACCTCTTAGCTGTTCCTTCTGAGGATATTCACAGTCTCATTTTTCTCTGCCAGTTGATTAAATATTAAGAGTTCTTCAAGTCCCAGTTGGGGCCTTCTTCTCAATCTAACCTTGTCCCTAGGCAATTATCATCCATGCCAACAGCTTCATTCACCTTTGCTTTACTTCTGAATTCCAATTGTATATATTCCTCTGCCTACTCAATATGATCACTTATCTCTTCAAAAGCATCTGACATTAGACATTTTAAAAACAGATCTTATGATCTTTTCTCCACCCCAGTTCTCCTCTAGTGTTTCATACAACCCTGAGTGGCACCATCCTCCATATTGTTTTACAAGCATAAAACCAGTGGTCATAGTTGCCACTTCAACTCCCACATCCAATCCATAAGAAAATCCTGTATATTTTGCTTCTGAATTATCTCTTGATTCCATTTATTATTCTTCCATTCCCTTTGTCATTACCCTAGTCTATCTCTTGTCTGTTCTATTACAGCAGCCTCCTTACTTTTGCTCCTTCTAGACCATTTACCATAATGAAACTAGCTTGATCTTTTTCTTTAACTTTTAATCTCAAGATTATGGTAGTTTATCATGCAATTGTAAGAGATAATACAGAAAGATCTGGTATACCCTCTACCCCTCTATTATTGATATATTGGCCCAATATAATATCTTGCTTAACTATGGTACAATATCACAGTCAGGCAATTGACATTGGTACAGTCCATCCACCTTATTCAGATCTCACTCATTTTGCATGCACTCATGTATGTGTGTGTATGTCATTCTACGCTACTGTATCCTTATGTATAGATTTGCATGGTCACCGCCACAGTTCAAATACAGTTTCATCATAAGAATATTCTGGCCTACACTTTTACAGCCACAGTCAGCTCCATCTCTCCCCCACTCCCTAATCTCTGATAACCACTAATCTTTATAGTTTTCTCATTTCAAGAATCCTATATAGGGCTTCCCTGGTGGCACAGTGGTTGGGAGTCCGCCTGCCGATGCGGGGGACGCGGATTCGTACCCCGGTCCAGGAGGGTCCCACGTGCCGTGGAGCGGCTGGGCCCCTGGGCCGTGGCCGCTGGGCTTGAGCATCCGGGGCCTGTACTCCGCGGCGGGAGGGTCCACAGCAGTGAGAGGCCCCCGTACCGCAAAAAAATAAAAATAAAAAAATAAAAAGAATCCTATATACATGAAATTGGCTTTTTTATTCAGTGTAACACCTTTGCTGTTAATCCAAGTTGTACGTACCAAGGGTTCGTTACTTTTGAGTGCTGAGGAGTTCCATGGTATGGTCGTACTACAGTTTAACCATTCACTCATTGAAGGACATCTGGGTTGTTTCCAGTTTTGGGCTATTATGAATAAAGCTGCCATAAATTTTGATTTTTGTGTGGATATGTTTCTGCTTGTTTGGGATAAATGTACAAGAGTAGCATGATCTCTTTAGAATAAAAAATTGATCATGCCACTTTCATTCTTAAATTTGCTTTCCTATTACCCTGAGGCAAGTCCTTAATATGACCGACAAAGATCCTGATATTATCAGGCCCTGTATTATCTCTTCAGCCTCAACCTCGCTGCTTTTCACCTCATTCTCTCTATTCTGCTACGTTCAGGGCCTTCATTCATGCTGTTCCCTCAGCCTGGAAACCTCTTCCACCACCTGAACTCACTTCTTATTTTTCATCTTCAGATGTCAGCTCAATGTCACTTCCTCAGGGAAGCTTGTCCTGTACTTCCAGACTCACTTATTAAATAATCCCCTCCTATATTTACTATTATTATTATTAAGTATTCCCCTCCTATATTTATTCTTAGAAAACCTGGCATTTTTATGTCATAACAGAAAGCGCAGTTTGCAATTATAAGTTCTTTCATGCGACGGTTTGGTTAATATCCGTCTTTCATCCCCCAAATTATAAACTCCAGTAGGGCAGAGACCATGTCTGTTTTGCTCATTATTACACTTTCAGCACTTAGTAGACATTTACTTTGTGTTTAATGAAATTCAGCCAAGGCTTTTAAGACAGATAGTCTTGGATTCAATTTCTATCTCTATCACTTCCTAGGCCTTCTTGGAAAAATTACTCAAACATACAAAATCTCCATTTTATCTTCAAAATTAGGATTACAACATCATCTATTTAATAAGAGTAGTTTAAAAGGTTAAATCATATAACCACTAAAAGTATTTTGTCCAGTACCTGAAGAAAGGCAAGCACTCAACAAATGTTGTTTCTTATTGTTATTACTAGTTTAACAAAAGATAAGAGTTTTTGTATTTTTTTTCCCAGCTAGGTTTTAGTCCATTATCTTCATTTCTTGCTTGTTCCTGGAATTCTGATTCTGGTAACTTTGAGAGTCTGAAAAGGATCCCTTAGTTTAGGTCTCCAATAATTCTATGACTACTGGTTTCAACCTCAGGTATGTCCCCTTAGGCAGATGAGAGCCTTATTTGGCCTCTTGGCTCTGGTTCACATTTTCATCTTACTCAATATTTCCTCTTCTTGTTTTCCAGCCTGTGGATCTTAGGGTTTATAGGAATGCCTCTTCCCCACTCCCAGTTTCCATAGGGAATTTTCTAAACATATCTTGCCTCTGGCCTCATTCCTTATACTTCTCCATGGAGGAAAGTCATCATGTTGGTAAGACAGCCCTTGGTCCATGTTTCTCAGTTAGGTGGAACTGATCTATCAAAGTTTATAAGTACAGGAATTTAGACTTTCTCCCTCCTTGACTACTTAGACTAGTGGGAGTTAGTGACCTGGAAAATTGTTGTTCTTATGCAGACCCAAATTTTCCCCTGGGAGGAAGGGAGTCAGTGAGCTCTTTTTACCTCTCATACTAAGTTACATCTGTCCACCCAGACTTTGGCAAAAATTTTGGTTCCTCAGCCATCAGTTCTTTTGTCTTATCTTCCAATGGGTTTAGAATTTGAGTGGGGAAAAACAGTGTTATTTATTGTACTCCTTCAAAGATTCCCACACTTAGGTTTATGCTTTTGCTTGGAATACCATTCCTTTATTCTTCATCTTGTTTACATTCTAGCCATTTTTCAAGACCCAGCTAAATTGCATTTTACATGAAGTTTTCCAGCCCTCAAGGCTCTCTTTCACGAATGAAATCCTATAGTACTTATTGGACTGTCTCATTCCTTTTGGAATTGTTATTTATTATTTGCTACGCATATGAACACTCAATAGTACGACTTCTTTTCCTAACTCAATTTTAAGTTTCTTAAGAGCAAGCAAGGGCAATGTCCTAGTTTATGTTTTAACTCTCCACTAAATATGATTCTTTGTATATAATAAGTACTTATAGCTTATGGGATGATTGTGTTTAAGGCTGGCCTACTAACCAGGCTTTGATCTGAAGGCCCAAGTTACAATTGATATGGCTTAGTGGCTGGATGGTTCCTGAAGGGTTAGGGTTAGGGTTAGTGGTGGCAGTGGCCTAAGAAAGAAAGGTTAATATGAGTGTGTCCCTGAGATGTGTATCAGTGTGTTTTCATTTTAGTAATATACTCCCCCCACTTCCTTTATGAAAAGCATATGGAAAGCATGGCCTAATAGGTAGAAAGGCTAAGAGAGATGCAAGCAGAGGGAGGTAATGCTCCTGGCTGTGGTAGACTGGTCTGCAGAAGTGTTTTGATTCTCTGAATTAGTCAAAAGATTGAAAAAAATAGCCACTACTACTACAGGAAAAAAAAATGAGGAGGAAGGGTCCTGAAAATGGTATCTGAGCAATCAAAGACAGTGAATATTTTAAAGATCACTGAATTTAATTTATTCAACCTAAATGCATAAAAGTACAGGTGGGGACATTATTTATGCAGGTATATGCAAATGACTTTATAAAATAGGCAAAGCCCTTCTGCTTTTTATAAGTTGCCAAGGTGGTTCCTGATATTTTAAAAGCTATGCACCTTTAATGTAATTTCCTAAGAGTTGGAATCCCTCAGTCAGAATCACAGTCATTGTCAGAGCAAGTTTATTTTTTTTCTCTCCTCTGGGACATTGACAAGGCTCTCATAACCATCACAGAAAGAGTGGTTTCCACAGTGATGTGACTGGAAAAAATCACTTGGAAATCACTGAGGAGCAAGTCACAATGTTCAAAGCAGAGCACATAGGCTTTGAAAACATGAACCCATCTGACCTCTTGAATTTAGAACAGTGAATTCCTGAGCTCTGAAACATGGGGCCCGGCTGTGCATGCCATATTGGTGCTATAAGACTGGCAGTAGGTTGGCTGTGGCATGGTCTATTTCAAACTCCTTCACAGTGCCCAGTGTTGCATGTTCCCAGATGACATTTGGTTGGCAGAAGCTGGGCCTCCAAAGCTGGCAGTCTGGAATGCAGCCCACTGTGTTTTGACAAACACATAATTGACCATCTGATCACCAGCCTACGTTCTGCACTCAGGTCACTGAAGGGACCTGGGCTTTCAATAGGTCTCTACTCCTTATCTTGTTCATCTCCTCAAACCTTTCTCCAGAAAGTAATACAGAGAAGACTTAAACACACCCACAGACATCCTCTCATTTGCAAAAGAGAACATGGTACATGCAACATAAGCTGTTGAAAATTTCCTTTAAATTGTCCTGGCAGCCCAAAGTGAACAAGAGAAAAGCACACTTATGGTGAACTCTAATTCAGAAAGAAGGAACAAATATACTGCATTGTTTCAATACCAGGCTGTGTATAAGTTGCAATTCAGCTCAATGGCTTGGAACTTCCCCTCAGAAAAGGGCAGCAGTGGGAAAATGATAGGAAGCTGGGGAAATGATTGACTTTAGGGGATATTATTAAGAAATGGTTTCATTTTCAGGTGAAAGAAGAGAAAAGCAGGACACTGGCAATGTCCTCTCCTTTTCTGCCTGCCACTCCCCCAAGGCCACTATGGGAGAGAGAGACACACATCTCTGGAGAGCAGTAGGTCAGACTCAAGTTGAGGTCTCCGGTGAAGGTCCCATAAAGGTGTATTTTGGCCTGAAATTTGGCCCCAAACAACAAATCAACCTTTCTCCTAGAAGTCAAGGATTATGCACGGGGCCAAGCCAGGCTGGCATTAGGCAAATGTCAATGTCTATGTCAGCACTACCGAATCGCCCCTCCCCTCCCCTCCCAGCCCCACTGCACAGTTCAGGCCCTTGGTTTTCATCTATGATCTGGTCTCCCTTTTCTCAGTCACCAGACTGCTATTCGTCTAAAACATAAATCTACTTAAAATTCTTCAAAGCCTCCCCAAGCCTGCTGCTTCCAGTCCAAACTTCTTTGCTCGGCATACAAGGCCCTCGTGATCTGCTTCCTGCCCACTTTCTAGCCTCATCTCCTTTGAAAGGATCCCCTTTCAATCACCAAGCTCTAGCCACGAACTCGGGATGTGGCTGCTGCGCAGATACCTCCTGACTTTCCTCTGGCTTTTTTTCTGATTATGATCCCCCTTTGCTTTCCCCTCCTCCCATCCACCTGGTAAACTACAATTCACTCTTTAGACTTTCAGGCCCAACTTGGACACCTCCCACATATAGGCGGGTGCTCCTTTCTTGTTCCCCTTGCTGCATCTTGTATATACCTCCATTCCAGTGCCTATCACATGGCATGGCCTTTATTTACTATATATCTCCCCTACTGGACTGTGAGATTTTTACCAATGGGGAGCATTTCTTATTTATATAGCAGTTTTAGGAACTGAGCATAGTGACAAGCTTTCCATAAATGTTTGTTGACTGAAAACTGAATGAAGAGCTGTGCATGATAATCAATCAAAACCTAAGCCAAGCAGTAGTATTAGCTTCTAGAAGCAGGGTAGGGGTCTACTAGCAATATAATGAAGGCAGAAGACCCCAGCAGTAAGGCACTTTAGATGGTTATCACAGGGTGAAAGGAAGAGTGAGGGATAGAGGGTGTGATGGAGGAATATCTTGTTAACAGAGAATGTAGGCAGTTAATTTTCAGCCTTTTCAACATTTAGTTTTCAATATGGAAAGGTGTTGTTCTGAGAATGAACCTTAGTCCGAACTGTAGAGAGGTCTACCTTTTAAGAACCTAGTTTCTCAAATAGGGTGAATCTGTGCTATCTGCTTCAAGGCAGCATGGCAGGTTATAGAGGGTTCCTCTTTGCTCTGCTAAAGATTAATGGGATGAAACACTTTTGGGGGAACATCTGGAAGCTATTCAGCTCCTATTGAAATCTGTGTCAAATCCAGACTGGGACTTTGGACTAAATGCAGTGCCGAGGAGAAAAAAGTTGAACAGGCAGAATGCCGCACCTGTCTGGAGGAGGCCATTAAAGAGGCACTAGAAACTAGAAGCACTGGGGAGATAATGTTTTGATCTGTCCCCAAGGAACTTTTCTTCTCCCTTTGATGGGCACCACCTCTGGAGCCATCAGCTGTGTCTGTGGGGCACTTGAGGACAGCAGGACTGTCACAGGCCCTGTCACCTTTGAAATAAAGGCAGTCTTAGGATTTGGAACAATCTAAGCAAGCATGAAGCCTGGCCTGTGGGGTGGGAAAAGGTTAGTGGATACGTGGATGGGCTATTAGCCCATTCAGGTCATTTGCTCAGCCTCCTCTCTGGTTAAAAACTTGGATCTCTCTAGAAGCTGTGAGATTGATGGTTGATATAGCATAGAATCAGCTTCACATTTTCCTATGAGCCAGAGACAGCCTTTCAAATATGTTTTTTATCTCAAAGGTCTCCCCTCGATTTCTAATCTGTGACCCAGGTCTCCAGACTGCTGCACTGCTTATGTCTGAGGCTTGCCCTCCAGTGCTGACGTCATAATAGCTGAGCCGTGCGGGCAGAAGTGCACGGTGCTGATTCATCCCCGGTGATGTGAGGATTAATGCCTTGTCTAACACAGAGCTATTATGTGAACTGTTTTTACACAAAAGAACTGCAACAAAAATGATTTGCCAGTCAGAGGACTAGAAATATGCAGTGCTAGGTAACTGGAGTCGGGATGCAGAGACGTAAAGTGGTAAAACCACAGGCATGCACGCTGACACCCTCCGAAGCACTGACAGACCCACTCTATCAACACCAAGAATGAGGAATAACAAGACTTGTCAGGGGCAGAGAGGACCCATCCCTGCTGTATAAATGCATTACACACAGCACCAGTCTCTGGGGAGTTTAATCAATCTCCTTTCTCTGTCAAATAAATGTCACTTTAGACTTTAGCCTTAGCATCCTTTGGAGGATTCTGCTCCCCTACATATATTTGCAACTAGCTTCTAGGAATGTGAGTGGAAGCCACACGCAAGCAAAAGAGCCATGGGAACCTCCTTTCTGTGCAAATGATTGCAACACAAGAAATACCTCAGAGTGTGAAGGAGTCGGTGAAGATAGTATGTTGTGAATAAGGGACAGTGTTCGCCAGAGAGTGAGAAGCAGCTGGAAGGATGCTGATAATACTTATCATGTGAGGTAACTGCCACTACCTGTAGCATCTCTTGGGTGGTGTCTCAGGTGGTGACTTTGATTGTTTGGGTTCGTGGCCCCAGAATCTCTTTCAAGCAGCTCAAGGAGAAATTTATCCAAACCAACTCAGTGCAGCCTGATTTGGGCTTTAAATTATAAATATTCTCTCTTTTCATCTGAAATCAAGTTGTTTTTTTTTTTTCTCCCCAAATGACTTTCCATCTTTTCTAAAATAAGAATGGTACCTTCTATAAACCTCCTGGCACACAATTTCTCTCTCTCTCTCTCTCCCTCCCTCTTTTTTTTTTCTGGACTTTACTATTTCACACACAATTTTAGCCTAAATAACTAAAGTTTTGTACTTCAGTCTTGTACCTCCTGTAAAAGGATATTAGAAATTTTGTCCAAAAAATGAAAGCTCTGATCTAGAAGTTGAAATTAAAAACCATTGGGCCTAGGGATGGGTGTATAACTGAAGAATAAATAATTGCCCATTGATTGACAGTGGAGCAAAAGCCCAACTGTGGCTGGTATCTGGCTGAAGAATGTAAGCTGTAGTTTAGAAGAGCAGTGACTTTTTCAAACAGCAGCCATGGCTGAGTCAAAGGAAGTCTTTATATAAATCCAGTGGCTTAGGCTGCCACTTTTCAGCCGCCTCATGATGGCAACTACTACTACCACCAACAGCATTGACTCCAAACACAAAAGAAGCTAATACACACCGAAGAAGCACTGGAAACCACAACAATGTCAACTGGAGAACATGCCAATAAAGACCCAAATTTCCCAAATCTGGTGCTTTTATGAAAAGTGAAAAAAAACCACTTTTACTTACATAAAGAGAAGGGGCAGGCCACAGAATGACGGTCAAGGAACTGAAAATCAAAGACAAAACAAGGAATTAAAAATAAACCCAATGATACTGTGGAGAGAAGGAAAGCAAATCTAAGTTTAGACGGGACTAATTGCTCCTAAAGCATGAGCAGTAAGAGCCCATTTTGTCACCTAGAGCCCAAGAAAGAGGAGATTCAGCCTCGTAAAATTTCCAAAGGTGTGACCTGCTGCTATCTGACCAATACAGAAGGAGTGCCAACCTCTTTCTTTGTCAACTTCATTCTGATCGAAATCATATGAGCATTATCTAGAGCTGTGCTGTTCAATACAGTAGCCACTAGCCACATCTACCTATTTAAATTTAAAATATTTAAAATTTTAGTTCCTTAGTCTACTAGTCACATTCCCAGTGCTCCACAGCCACCTGTGGCTAGTGGCTGCCTTACAGATAGAACGTTTCTATCATTGCATAAATATCTATTGGGCTGTACTGATGAGAATAGATAAATGCTTTACTATGTAGTGCATGACAGATCTTAGCTATTTTTGACAAAGATGAGTGAAACTGATAAACTTTGTTTCTTTTAAGGGTAGATTTAGTATGTTGAATGCCCAGAAGATACTCTGGGCAAATTCAAAGCCTCCATGTATTGTCAATTGTTAGCTGAGGACTGCTACTGCCTTGTCTGCTCCGTCTCATCAGCCTAAGAGTGTCCCCTCTGACAAAATGATTTTAAACGAAAGCATTTGCCCCCCCAAATGCATTTCTAATAATGAAAACTTCAGGCTTGGAGGGAGTTAACCTTAACAGTTTCTCATTCTATATTTCAAATCTGATAATTCTCCTTTGTAATTTTCAACACACAAGCCAAATAAGCGATTATGGGACTGGCCTGTTTGCCACTGTTTTGATAGCTTTTCTTACAGAAGAATAAAACTGAAATAGAAGGTCCAAGAGAAGTTAATAAAGCAAACAAGGATGCTGAGAAGACAAAGCAGGTCTCCCTACCCCACCCAACTCAAATATGTCAAGGACTTAATATACACTGATTTAATTCTTATCTCTCTGACACCATGATTTTAACCACTTCACATATGGCCTTCAGAAATATGAAAAACAAGCTGTATTAAAAGAGATCAAGTACAAGGACCTGACTAAAGCATAGAATAAGGCTAAAGTAGAAAACTGGCAATTAGAGACTTCACTTCTCAGCAAGTTTTCTGGGAAAATGCACCATTATAGAGGTTCCTCCAAAGAAAAAGTTTTTCCTTCTATGGACAAGGTGAAACCCTGTTCCATGAACATGCAGGAGTGAAGTATGGTGTTCCCCTCTTTGGACAAGAAGAGTTAAGATGAAAATCTGCAGCCTGGACCATAATGTATGCCAACACAAGAGAGGCTAGAGGTGTCCAATGTTTTAAAATTGTTTCACAAAATTGATGAGCTTAATGAAAATTTTAAGCAAGATAATTAACTTATGTATGATTCATTGAAAGTACACACAAACTTGAAATATGTACACATATATATATATTTAAAAAAAAGACCAACTAGCCTCAACGACTTTAAAGCTCTAAGTTTTGCTACATTCTAGTCCCTTCCACAAGATAGGATCCTAGACCACTTCACTGGTGCATCCTTTAAAAGCTTTTTCCTTCCTTCCTTCTTATTTTCTTCCTTCCTTCCTTCCTTCCCTCTCTCCTCTCTTTTTTCCCTCCCTCCTCCAACCTTTTTGAGCTTGCTTTCTTTCCCAACCCTTGAGAAAATGGAGAAAAATATGATTAGTGGTTATCTATGCAATATGCTCACTTATTTTTCTGTTGCATGTTATAAACCCAGTAAGTCTCAATAATAATTATGCTCTTTTTGAACTATACTAAGTATTTATGCTCTTATATCTAAGAGCATAACTTTCCTTTCTAGGAAAGGAGTATTTATTCATAAAAGTTAATCAGTCAAAATTAAATTTTTGATGTGATCAAAAGAGATCGATGTAAACTGTATCCAGATTGATTAATACATCCAAGGTCTGGAATGAAAAGCTATCTTTCCTGGATGTCAAATGACACACAGGCTGTCAATGACAGGAATCCAAGATGGAGAGAAAAATCACAGTGTGTATGTCACAGTCTAAGACAAATTAAAGCCAAGTTAAATTGGAGATTTTATTGGCTATAATTGTTGTCTTTGTGTATTAATGAAAAACAATACTATCTATCCCAAATTTAATAGTAGGGCTAAAAATTTAATCTCAGAGTTCTTATACAATTTATAAACATTCATAAATGTCAAAAGGCCCCGTTTTTTGATTGAATTACAATCTTCTATGCAATTTTGAAAATATGTATTAATCTACACGGGTTTATTTTTGTTCAGTTCAAATTGTTATTTTATTGATATGTGCCCTTTCTGCCTAAGTGATATTCACCTTGTATGTCTGTAAATTGTTTTCATCTGAAATGCAAAGAATTATCTATAATAGTTTTGCATAAGCTTAAAAACATTTGCATTAAGCATGCTGGGTTCAAAGCACAAATATCTAGCCAAGAATATAGAACTATAAAGCCCCAAATGAATCAAGACCTTAAAACCTGGTGGGGGAGGCAAGAGTAGAGAGGGGGAGAAGGGGTGATTTGTAGTGAAGTCTAGTTTTAGTTTTGTGATTTCTGAGTAGAAATTATTATATAGTATCAATCTCCAAGGAACTGAAAGTATTATTAACTGTAACTTAAAGATCAGTCCATTCTGATTTCCGTTTATGTTCTACGGCAATGGTTCCCAACATTTGAGGTGATACAGATCCCTATGAGAATTTCTCTTCCCGGAAATTCTTCAAAAACACCAAGTTTCAAGCATCTCCCAAACTCCATGAAGGTCTTCCAAGAATTCCAGGTTAGTAACCCTTGGTCTAAGGGGAGAGGGGAGAAAATGTCCTTTCAGTGCCCCTACTCATCACCTCTAGGATGTTTTAACAAGTCACTATAAAGCTAAAGCCAGGAGTAAATGAAATGTATAGAAAATGGATCTCTACATGGGTGAGTGTGTGTCATTAGAGACACACAGACTCCTTTACAGGACTTCCAGACTCTGACTTTCCTAGTCCCTTATAACTTCTTTTTAAAAAAGTCCATAGAGCCTTAGGAACAATGAGGTAGAGGAATAGTGAGCAGAGAAATGATAATAAGAGCTACTGTTCACTGAGTACTTTCTGTGGTTCCAGGCATCTTAAGTAAATGCTTCTTAAATTTGAATATGGGTATACCCAGGGAGGTGGAGCAGTATGACAAGAGTGTGCAAAGCCACAAAGTAAATAATAAAGACACGGCTGTCTCTTTAGAGGGTCAGTTGTCTTTGTGACTAAGTAATTTAAACACTTATTTCTATATGTACTCATTTATCCAATAACTATTTCTTGGATGTTATAGAAAATAAAAAGAGATCCTGTTCTTGTCTGCATGGAACTTCCAGTTTAGTGAAACAAACAAGGATAAATTGAGGGATAGAATGCAAAATGTGCATGTATTTTTTAGGGTGAAACCTGAGACCTCACTGAAAAGCCTTATTTGCAGAAGACTGTTTCAGGTGATGTCCAGGCACCCCGAATATTGGATGCTCACCTTAGCTTGATGATCACCTCCCTGGAAGAGTTTGAAAAGCAGTATTAACAGTATATCATTTAATCTTGACTACAAGAGTAAATACTATTACTTCTACTTTACCAGAGGAAAAAGGGAGATTTGAGAAATTAGGAAACTTACCCTAAATCAGACAGCTGCTGGGATCTGAATAAGTCTGTACCATTCTGAGGTCTACATATTTATAACCCTTAAGTTCCAGTACCTCTAGGTGTTTCCCACTTTATGTTTGCCCTTGAAGTCTGACCTCCTTAAGAATTTTGTAAGCTAGTTTAAGTTTCTCCTTTGGAAGGAGACAGTTTTGGTTTGATTTGCATCCTAAATATTTCAGGGTGGTAAGGGAAAGCTACTATTGTACCCATTTTTTGGTGCAGAAGCTGAGACACTTGACAGCTGAGGTACCTGGCTGGGTTAAAAAAGGAGTCTGGGCTGTCAGCCTCTCATTCCTCTTGACTAACTCCAAGCCTAGGCAATGGTACTGTCCAAGGGCTTTTCCGCATGTGGGATTCACACTGGCTGATAAAGAGTGAGAGAAACTTCTCTAAGGGAAAATAATAGTACAATAAAAAAATGGAAAATAAGTAACAATAACTCACTCACAAAAACTGGTTACTTTTAGCATTGTGAATAGAAAAGGGAGAGCTTATTCATCACAAATGAATCAGAAAATTAGAATGTGTCACAGCATTGATGACAGAGCTGAGGAATTCAGATGAACTGAAGTTCAACACTTATCCTTCTATCTGAAGAGGGTAAATGATGTGACAACAGGACAGAAAAGACCTCTTAGACATGCCTTTAATCCATCCAATTTTTTTTTCAACTACTTTCTCTAGCAGTTAGGTGGGTTTATATCTTTGTTTTCTATGGGTAGAGATAACATTTTAACATCCTTTTAATGTTCCAGAAGTATTGTGTTAATTAATTCTTATGTGGGAGTCATTACAAATAGTAGGATGAACATCTTTACCTTACTGATTTTCCTAATACCTTTCTAGTTTCCAGTGTTTCCAAAGGATGAGGCCCTATTGGATTTTTAGATTCATATGTCTCAGAATATGTGCCAGCTTCACAGGTTCCTGTCAATTGATATTCCATCTTCACTCTGGATACATGATTTCCTTTATCTGACAGATTTAAGAAATTTTATGCTAGATATAATGACATTTCATGCACCCTGAATTTGGAGGGTTTTAATTCTCTATTTTCTACCTGGCAAAAGATTTATAAGTTAAAGTCAGATGGAAGGCTTATTCAGATGTGCATACAAAACATGCTCAATTTCCCATTAGGTACTTTGGTGTCTCCTGCAAGTTTCTTGAAGTGTCTTCATTCCTTTGGTCAGTCTTAAGGAGACTGACCATAAATGCCATAAATGGTCATTCATATCTTGGGGTCTGCTTTTCAAGACCATCTTGAGAAGAACAGTAGGGAAGTCACAATGATGCCTTACCTTTCCTTAATATGCTATGATAACACAGAATGATGTCTGTCTTCAAAAACCGAGATGATGAAATCATGATCAATAAAAAGAGAGAATTCAAAAACTAAAGCTCAGCAATTAGGTATAGGATTGTTTCTGAGCCCGAGACATTGCTGAGATACAACCTGACACTCTACCCCATCCTGTACAAATCCTCTTGAGTCTTCCTGATTCTTACAGGTATAAAGCCTGAGAAATAAGAATGAAGTAAGAGCAGTAAGGCTGGGAGGGGTGGCAGGGTAGGGTGGGAGGTAGTATCAGGAACTGAATTTGTTTAATATATTTAGGATGATTTCTTACAGCTCCTAAAACAGACTTAATTTGATGGCATGATGACATTCAGGAGCTCTCTACAATCTTATTCCGAACAACTTTCCTTCCTTTCAAACTCCTAAAGTTATAGCTTTACATGTTCCAAATGGATTGGTGTACAAGACCTTTTATTACAGTACATTGATATCTTTTAGGGGATGCTGAAAAGATCTGGTATTGTTATCATGTGGTCCAATCAAGTAGGAACACTTGGTCATAATGCGGCTCACAGCTTACTATTAATGCCATTTGGTACAAAAAAAGTTGTGCCTATTATAGGACAAACTCTTCCCAAGGCTCCTTGGTATATAAACACAGAATGTAACATGTTAGTGGTACAGAGGGCTTTGGAATAAATATGGGCACAGCAGGAGGAAGAAACATCCAGATCAGTGTGAACAGAAGGCTGTCTTTACTCAAATGGTTCCCTTGAATTTTTTTTAATACAAAGGGAAAAATTATAACACAAAATTTATACCAAAAGATACAAATTAAGCAGGTACTTTCACCCGATGGTCTGTTAGATACTAAACCAAGAGGACAACGTGGGCACAGTCTGTGTTTTAAAGACTTGATAAAAGCTTTCCATAATACAGATTGGAAAATGTTACTTTTGCCTTTGTCACCACCAACTATTTGCTTAAGAGCAATCCAAGATCTTTCACGATCTAGCCCCAGTTCACCTCACTTGTTTCTTCCCCACCACTGCTTCCTTATGTACTGTAACAGGCTATTTGCTCTCCCTGAACATGCTCAGGACACCTCTGTCCCTGAGCCTTTGCTAACAGTTCACACTAGAATCTCCCAAGCCTAGAATAGTGTCCCAAACACAGCATGACACTCCAATGTTTGCTGAATAAATGCTGTCCATCTACTTTAGGAGACAAAGATGATAGAAAGAAGTTGTTAAAACAGTAAACAAATAGCACCAGAGAGAGGGCAAGGAAAAGTTAATTTTAGTGCATTTTAGAGTGGGGGGCAAAATGAGACTTTAAGATTAAGAAAAGTGATGCTCTTTATTCTTGGGTCTAGCCAATGCTATGAGTCAGTTACTTTTTTGGGAACAAGTTTCAACCTCAAGGTTAAATGAACACAAATGCTCTGCCCATCAGCATATAATGAAAAAGCTGTGGCTATTTCCACATCGGCACAGTGAAATTAAAATATGCAGTGCCTTTCTCAGGGGCATCATGTATGACAGAACTTTTAAAAATAGTCCCCTTTGCCACTCTTGTACAGAAAGAGCTATAGAGATAAAAGTAAATGTTTAGAAAACTGGAATAATTTCGCTTAAGAAAGAAAGAGCTGAGGTGTATCTTCATAGTTTTCTGACTATAAGAGGAGTTGTTATAAAGAGAATAATGATAGGTATTTTTGTCCTAGGGCGAAAATGATATTAAACTGTCCAGTGAAGAATTTAAGTTAAGACTTAAGGATGAACATCTTAAATGTACAAGTGGTAAATAATCAAATAGATTACTATGAGCTGTTATGAAATTTCTATCTTCACGGTTATTTAAAAGTAGGAAAGATCCTCATCTATTTCGGATAGAATAAATACAGCTCTGCCTCCAGTCAGGAGGGTGAATTCAATACTTCTCTAGTCTTGTTTTGCTCTTTTGACTACAAAATCCTATAACATGCTGACTCCCAAAATTGTACAGAATCACTACACAGTTGAGTAAAATACATTTTATGGTTAGAAGAGGATAAGGCAACACAGAAAGTCTGTAAGTTACTAAATTCAAAATAGTGTATATAGTGCTTATGTATTGATTCAATTTGCCAAGTGTATATTAATTACTCAAATATAATTGAGCAAAAATATACTTGAATCTACTATGGTCTTAACATAATGATTAGCTACAGTAAAACATTCTAACAATTAATTCTTTCACATCTTAGAAATTTAGCTGAATATTTCATAAACCTGTTATGAATATGCATTTAAATTCAATATCCAATTTTTTTTTAAAGTTAGAAAAAAGACCAGAAAATAATGTAAGAATTTACTGTTATTATTCCCAGGACTATCTTCAAAGACATCAGGAGAACCAGTGAACAAATACTTTTAAATGGCCCAAATGGGCTCCATATGACTAAGAATGTAATTCTGATGACAGACTCAGGGAAAGCTCTAACAGGGGCGGCAAGTTACTGGCTTTCTTATCTATTTACCTTTCAGCTTTGGAGCTCAGCAGAAGTGTCCATTACATACAGCACACAGGATTAGATGAACAGTTCCAATGACCTTGTCTGAACCAAATTCATTTAAAGCAGTTTGCCACATTTCTTAAATAGAAGATGAGCCCTTTCTATCTATGGCCCAGATTTGGACTGGATCACTGAACTATTGCCCAACTCTTATAAGCAAAGCAGTAACATGTACCAATCAACAGTCAGCCCATAGCAGAGGCATCAGGAAGGTCAAAATACACACACATAAGAAATTGGCAGTACATTATAGAAGAAAGCTATTTCTAAAGATGGACTTTGGCTACTAAAGTGTTATTCAACCTTTGTTAGGAAAAAAAATCAGTCCCCATGTAACTTGTAAAGATCTGGTTAAAAAAAGAGATTGAGACAGAGAAATGTAGTTTTATTTTGCAAACCATTATTTTCATAAGGACACAAATCAGAGATAAACTACGCCAATTTCTTCATAGCTGACTTTTTATAGGATATTATTCTAGTCTTCACTAATGACTTCTGGAGGTTGGTTATTGCTGTGATCAGGAGCTGGGAGGATAGAGGTCTAAGACCTTTCAAGAGAAACATTTTGTTCAATATCAGTACAGAAAATAAAGCCAGCATTAAGCTGACTTTGACCACCTAACTAGGATAATGGTTGGTACATGTAGCCATTGCTTATGCTGTTTCGAAAGTCAAGAATGAATTGAGGACACAGGGAGGGGGAAGGGTAAGCTGGGACGAAGTGAGAGAGTAGCAATGACATATATACACTACCAAACGTAAAACAGATAGCTAGTGGGAAGCAGCCACATAGCACAGGGAGATCAGCTCGGTGCTTTGACCACCTAGAGGGGTGGGACAGGGAGGATGGGAGGGAGACGCAAGATGGAGGAGACATGGGGATATACATATGCATATAGCTGATTCACTTTGTTATACAGCAGAAACTAACACAACACTGTAAAGCAATTTTACTGCAATAAAGATGTTAAAGAAAAAAGAAAATGAATGAACTGAATAGCAAAGGTGTCAAGCTAACCAGCAACTGGAATTTTGAAAGCCTGTGGTACAATAAGCTGATAATGTTGTTAGAATTCATAAAACTTACTCCTGGCTCCCTCCCTCCATCCCTTCCTATTTCTACATCCACATCTCCATCATCAGGCAGTTGAAGAAAAAGAAACAAATGTGACCTGGACTGCCTCTTTGGGGACATACTCAGTCAGCTCTCCATCCTCCTCAACCCCAACCTGCTCTCAGTTATCTGAAAAGTTAGTAATTTAACTGCTTTTAATACTTCTTCTTAGGGGAACTGTCATTTTCTTATCTGTCTCTACAAGATCCAAATTCAGGTTTTTCCAAGGTAATGAAGGAGGTATTTGGTGATTATGTGTTTGTGTCTGTGGTGATGGTGGTTGGAGATGGATTCTGCTCTGAACTCTACAGGTTGTTCAGCTTTACTGCCCAAGGGCGTCACCTGATTCCCCATCTCAAGAAGCAATATTGCCTATAGTTTAACTGCAAATAATGATACATACATATACATGCATATATCATATATATGTGTGTGTATATATATATATTTCCTTTTGGAAGTTACAAACATTGTGGGACTTTCTGTCTATACATTCTGTGAAGTGTTCCTACTGATGTCAGAGTAATTTAGGCAGAAACATAAGAAAACATAAATGGTTTGCTCTGAAACTTTACAAACATGTTCTTTGTTAGTGATTTCCTTCTGGTTAATCTCCATTGGTTCCTGGCTCTTCGGAGCATGTGCTCAAGGAGACTTTTCCACAGTATCTTTCTGCCTCAGAAAACCCTGTGGGTGAAATTTACTTATAAATACCTGAATTCTTGTATTCACCTATTAATGATCTAGGAATTGAGGATGTTTCTTGTCTGCTTTTTCACTTCCACTTCATGAAAGGATTAGATTGTAAACAACCTAGAGGAATCCTTCAGGCCAAACCCTGGCTGAGCTGATCTCAGCAGGCAGGGAACCAGTGGCAGCCTGTGAAACACAATTATGAAAATAGAAAGAATTCACCCATATTTTCAGGAAGAAATTATGTTGTTTCCAAGATGAGACCTAGAAAATAAGGCACATTAAAAGAAACTGAGCAAGACATGAATTTAAAGAGTCAGCAGAGGTAAATTTCAGAAAGTGCCCAATTTGCCAGAGCTCTCCTCAAGCCGCAGGTTCATTTTCAGGATCTGACAGTGGCCTGCCCAGATATTTCAAGTGAGGTCCACTCGTCCCTGACAAAAGGCAGTGAGTATTTCTCACCTCCAAAGGCAATCAATTTGTGCCACGGAGTCTGAAGGTTCGTGGCTTTCTTTTATTTTTAGAAGTCTGTACATGTGTGGTTCCTCTGTATGAGTTGGTCCTGAGGAAGTGATCCACCCACAACTCTACAGAGCGAATTAACCCCATACTGAGCTTTTTTTTTTTACCCCCCTCATTTCACACACCTACTCAATGTTTTAAATGACCCAGCAGTAGCATGATCAGATGATTTTTTTTCTTCTCAGTGAGGAAAGCCTGGTGGTGGGAGAGCTGGGACATATCTGCTCTAATTCAAAACAGAAGTGTGGCCCTAAAATATGACCAAATAACATTTTACCAGCAGTGCAGAAATGCTCAAAAATGCTTGAATGAAACCCTTTCATGCTATTCATTCAACTTACTGAAGTTTCTATTTAAAATAACAAATAATACATAATAAATACTGAGGTAGAGAAGTTTGAGCTATATCTAGAAAATGTTTAAAAATCCCATTTTACTGGAAAAAAATTAAAGAGACCCACAGCCTCCTTCCTCATCTTTAACAGCTTCAAGAGAAGGGCCAATGAGAAGAATGACACAACCCATCCTTTTTCCATTTCAAGGAATAGGCTCATGTTTTTCCAGATTTATTTTTGCCAGAGCGAATGTCTTGAAAACTCTAAGATGATCGCTGTTTTCTAACTTTTCAAAAACGAAAAGAAAAAAGTGAACATGATGATGGTGGGTGATTTAATGGAATCAGCTTGTCAACATGATGAAACTGAAAAAGCTTTTACAGAATATGTCCACATGCTAAAATAAAAAATCTTTAACATAATGTATATAGTGTAGCGTGATTTTTGTTATGGCAAAAGAAGGGAATATCATTAATTTAGACAGTAAGTGTAAGGTTCTGCTAAAAACTCCACGGATAAATCATAGAAATACATCTTGGCCAGACAAATGGAGCCAGACAAGTTCTAGTTCTTTCAGAAGCTATCAAAAGAGCCATCAGATTTTAAGTCTGTCATCTCTGGTATGTGATAAGAAAAATTCTGAGCTATTTCCCTCAGTTATACTAGAATACAGCTTCAAAATTTTAACGATTTATATATAAATGGACAAGAAAATGACCTCTCCTGAATGTCCCATTTTAGGCAAACTATCAGACCTCTCTCATTCTCAAAAGTAAGTGTGGCAAATTGGCTCATTTTGGTAGGACTTGGCCATAGAACATGCACGTCTTGTGTGAACTTTCAACCTCTCTTTCTATTGCAGAGTGATTTATGCACACACTATTTGATGCCCAGGAGTTCTGTAATTCTTAACACAGTAGTCAGTAAGTACAAGGGAAAACCTATCACATTTAAAATTCATGTTTGAAGTGTCTTAAATCCTATGCTTTTGAACTGAAGGCCTTATGAAAGTTCTAAAACACATTCACTACTTCCCCCTAAGCGTCTTATAGGTGTGGCTGCGAAAGTGTTAGGTTGGTAAAACTGGTTCAGTAGGCAAAAAAGAGGGTCCAAATGAGACAGTGCTTTTATTTACACTGGTTAGAAATTTTATATTTGATTTATAGCCCAAATCAAGCTCTTACATCTGTGCCTCCAGCCTTTGGCTGGAACTGCTTCATCTGGTGATCCTATAGTAGGATTGTTGTTATGATTTCAAAGACTCCTGCCCATCACTGATGCTAAGGGATTTTAAAGAACTTACCATAATCTGCGAGCCCCAATCCCTCACTACCTCTCTAATCTCATTTCTCATCACTTGCATGCACAATTGGTCCAACTGCAATAGAATATGGCTACCTAAGTGGAACAAGAAGAGGAATGTGAATGAGGACTGAAATGAATAAATTAAAAATAATCAGTGACTCTATGCCCTTGTGAAAATTCAACTCTCATTGGAGAGACACCTGTGTTTGTAACTGAGACTAAGAAAGTGTATGAACTTTCCTTGAGAATTGGTTAGATAAGGGAGAACATGCAAAGCATTGTCCAGATGGCGGCATGCATTTATTCATTAATTTAACAGAAGTTTTTTCAGAGTCTACTCTTAATTCCTCTGCTAATTGGATTCCATTCCTACTCTCAAGGACCTCTACTCTAATGTACACTTTAGAGAGTTTTTATGTCTCCATTATCACTAACAGGTTACTAGCCCGCTTAGGTAGGTTATCATAAATATAACCACCTACCTATAACACTTCTTGCTCCTTATTCACTCTTTTCAATTGCCCTGTGACACCCATGAAGCCCTCATCAATAATTTGACCCTTTGTGGCCTATATTATCAACTCAGTTAATGTCAACTTAGATAAGAAACCCTTATCCCACCATAAACTACCTTTTCTTTTTCAAACAGTCAAGAAAATATCGTAAATGTCTTCCCAGAACTATTTGTTTGAAATGGTTCCTTACAATCTTATTTAAAACAGCATTTTTTTCTTTTCTTTTCATTTCCTGAGAAGCATATCTTGAGTTACAGGCAAATTATGAGTCAGTGGTCTCCCAGACACAACACTCACTACTCTCTGGGGTAGAACATTTCCGCACCCAGCAGAGAATCCCAATCTTAAATAAGCTCCATCTCAGGAAGGATTTAATGGGGCACATGTCTCTTAGCTATCTTAGGTCAATTGCAGTGAACATGGTATAAAGAACAATAACTCCTCCTCCACTTGTTAAACTTTTTCTCCCTCAAATGCCTTATAAACAAAAATACAAGAATTTAATGTATGGACAGAGCAGCAAATGTTCTCTCCCTGTTTCTTTTCAGATATTTTTTTCTTACATAAACAGTGGTGATAGAATTACAAGTGCCACTGCTCTGCCTCCATGTTAATATTCTTATTATCTTGTATAAACAGGAGTGAATGAATACGTACATGACACCAATCAATCCCTTTTTAAAAATGCAGTTCTCATCTTTTTAAACAGTGGAGGAAGATTTAATGAATTCAACATGTAGTTTACCTGTTTACGTTTTGGATGTTAATAAAGTGAAACCAAATTACTGCCTAAGTTCTTTTCAGACTTACATCAGCCATTAACACTCTCCATGCCAGTATGGGCCAGGGGAAAGTGGAACTAATGGCCCTGGGTCCAAGTCCCTGGAGTCAGCTGGCAAGGGGCTTGGAAGGCTGGAGAGGATGTTAAGCTGCTAGGGCAGGAGATTTTGGCTTGTTGGGTAGATAGGAGATATTCACTGGCAGTGAAATAAATTCTTTTTGAGGAGCACATTGCTAGGGAGAGGTCATCTGGGGCATTAGGTGACAGGAATATCAAAACCAAACATACAAGTGCTCTGAGGAAACCAGGGAAAAGGGAAATCACTATTTTTTTTCCATCTCCTCATTGGCTTCCCTTCTTCCCTAGTATGCTTTCTCTTTCCATCACTTCATACTTCTTCCCCCTCCATTCTTCAGGTTTTCCTCTGCCTCTTTCTAACAAAGAAGCATTCAGGAACAATTTTAGGGAATAGTGAGACCAAAAAAAAAAAAATTAGAGAAGACAGGATGACATACTGTACATTTATATATACACAAGAAAATACAACCTATATTTGATTGACCAAGAACTAGAAACTGGGAATTTTGAGATTTAAAAAATTCATGGTATGTCTGGTCATATTAATCTCCAGACCAGCTGGTTTTTAGCATCACTGGAAAGAGCTATAAGAGAATCATGAGCAGGAAAAAAAAAAAAACGGGGGAAAATGGAATTGTGTAAGGATTCATATTTGTAAGGAGAATGGGAATTTAGAGTTGTCTATTGAAATTCCCCCAAATTATTTTTTGGACTTATATATGACAATACCAAGAGAAGAAGCTTGGTCATTCTGATTGGGTTTGGGGAACTACTAAACCCTGTGTGTTGTCAAGCAAATAAAGGATAACCAGAGCATGGCACCTCACAGTGGGTAACATGGGTGGCTTCTCTGCCACCCTGACATATGGAGGCAGGGCCCGCAGGAGCAGAGGTGCCTTATGAATTCTAGAGAGATGCTCAGGTTCATCTGACTGCATAGGGAATGAAGGGCTAGCTGCACCGTGTCATCTGTGAGGTACCTAAATGTATCCTGTAACCAAGCGCTGCCATTTTAAGCCTTGTCGTCTTGGAAAAAATTCTAATTCAAAGCTTATGGAAATACTTTATTTGGTCACCGGGTTGGGGAAGATGCTGGGATGACAACATTCAACGGCCAAAGACAGGAGGAAGCAAGAAGAAAGAAGAAACCCAGAAAGGGAGAGTGAGTGCCAAAAGAAGGGTGCCAGCTCTGGAGATTTGGTAACTGAATAAACAGAGAATCTTAAAATAAGAGAGATAAAAGAGCATGCTTTGAGGGAAACATCAGTACACTTTTGGAATCTGAGGCAAGAAGGTAAAATATTTGCCTCTTGTCAATTTTCACCATTGTCCCCTGGAAGGTTCCTCTTTCTTCCACTTTTACATACACAGGTATATTCTTTTCCTAAGGATTAGCCTTCTGTGATAATGGTGGTAATGTTGGCAGTCTTAAGTTATTGGTAAAGTTGGGAATGAAACTCTGACCTCCAGGCTATGTTTCTGAGTCCAGTTTATGTCCTCCAAAGTGTTCAGTATACTTTCTGTGATTTCTCTGTGACCAGTGGGTATGTGTGGTAGGGGCAGACTTCCTTCTTGGGATATACATGGCCCCAGAAAATAAATTCCTTCTTACCATGACTTTTTGATTTGCTTTTTTTTTTTTTTTTTTTTTTCTCTTTTCTCCTAAGCTATTAATCTCCAATTTCTTCTTTACCAGTCTGGGCCCTCATGGTTAACTTTAAAGACATCCACTGTTAGTTTCCTCATCTACGGCTCTCAACTGTAGCTCGCTAGTTCTTGAGGCCAGAAGAACCCATTCAAGTATGTTTGCCTCAGCTCCCAGGCTGCTGAGCAATGCTGAGGAAAAATTGAAAAACTGGACAGCCTGGTGCCCTTCCAGAGTCCTGGTTTCCAACTTGAGCTGGGGTTCTGGAACTACTTTACAATTCTTATATCTTTCCCTAGTCAGTTTCCTTTTTTAATCCCCAGTTTCCATTTATCATTGTAATTAACTCCTTGTAACTTACCTCCTACTCTTTATTCTCAGCTACTGTATTAACCTTGACTCTTTTTTTTACAGAGAAGACAGAAACCATCAAATGGCAGTCCCATCACCATGTTACCTCTGTCAAAACCCATCCCTAACATCAAGAGACTTTTTTCTCTGGCACTAATAATCTCCTCCAGGATCTTACTATATCAGTTACTCCTTCTTTCTTCTGTATTTTCCATTTTCCTACTGCATGCCAACATGCTTCAGTTGCCCACATGCTTCAGTTGCCCACATGTCAAACAAACAATAACAACCATAACAAACTAACAAACAACAAACCATCTTCTGTGGACCCAATCTTTCCCTCCTTTGAACCACTTTCAAGCTTCCGAAACTCCAATTTATTCCTCAGCACAATAAAATCTGGTTTCTCTACCCGTGCTTCCAATTAAACTGCCAAGGTCTCCAAAAACCTCTGAATTGCTAGTTCCTAAGATCTATTCTTCAGCTTTCTTTTTAAAGTCAGGTTCATTGATGAATAATTTACATACAATAAAATTCATCCTTTTAGTACCCTTCTACAGTTCAATAGGTTTTGACTTCTGTGTTGGTTCCTTGATGTCTACAAAATAAAATCCGAATGCCTTGAATTTATATAAAATCTCTTCAAAATCTCTAGCAGTCTTCCCCTGTAACCCATTTTCTGGTCATACACCATTTAACAAAATGTACTCTGTACATTCATGCCTCTGGGACTTTCTTCATGTTTCCTCTCTATAAACACACACGTTTTTGTGTAATATAGTAAACATTATTAATATCACCACATCGAGTTCCATATAGAATTATAAAACTAGATGCTATTTTGAGAAGTTGATGTTTTCAAAATAGAAAGTAACTTTAAAAATATTACTACCTGAAGATCTCTGCTGTTTTAGTGTTATGGGTTGAATCATGTCCTCCTCAAATTCATATGTTGAAGTCTTAGCCCCTAGTACCACAGACTGTGACTGTATTTGAGAATAGGGTCATTGAAGATATGATTAATAAAGATGAGGCAATCCTGGAGTAGGGTGGGCTGCTAATCCAATATGACTGGTATCCTTTTAAAAGGGGAGGTTTGGACACAGACAAGCACATGAGGAGACTGCCATGTGAAAATGAAGGCAGAGATCAGGGTTATGCTTCTATAAGCTGAGGAACACCCAAGATTGCCAGCGAATCATCAGAAGGTAGGAGAGAAGCATCGAACAGATTCTTCTTCAGAGCCCTTGTAAGGAACCTACTGACACTTTGATCTTCAGTATTTAGCATCTAGAACTGTGAGACAATAATTTCTGTTATTTAAGCCATCCAGTTTTGTGGCACTTTGTTTTGGCAGCCCTAGTAAACGAACACATTTAATAAATAAACATCTTTGAGTATGCTGGAATACTAAGTAGCTCATTCACTCATCAAGTCCTTAATTGATACCTACTATGTGCTAGACACTACTCTAGGATACGAGGATGCACGGTATATATGAAAAGCTCAAACAATATTTGTTGAATGAATGAATAAGAACTTCATCATGTTACTGTATGTTTTGAATACTAATAAGCAGTTAATTTATTAATCAACATAAGATTGATTGAATGCCTGCCATTTATTCATTGATCAAATATTTATGGAATACCTACTATGGGTCAAATAACATTCTAGGCACCAAGGATGAAGTTATAGATAGGACAAGTTCTCCACTTTCATGGAACTTAAATTCTAATGGGGGGAACAGACATCAGACATGAAAACAAGCTAAAAAATTATGTAATTTTACTCTGTGCCCCACATTGACAATCACAAGCATTTATTCTGTAAACCCTCTAACTCTTGAACAATGCCCAGGGCAGTACTAAGACTTAAAAATATTCCTAAATACCATGCCCTGTTATTTCCCTTACATTCCTGCAATCTACATATAAGCCTGAAATATCCCTAAGGTTAATGACCTTAAGCGGTTCTTTAGACTTTCTGATTTAATAATAGTTTTAGGAGTTTACACATTACTTCAGAGTCTACAAAATAAAGATCAACATGATAAAGTCCAAGAGTGGAGGTAGGGTAATCCACAGGCAGTGCACAGGCTAAAACTGTTTGAGCAGGATATCCCCAAAGCTGGCTTTCTCCGTCAGTCAATGTCATTCAACATATATTTCTTAAGCACCTCCAGTGCGTCAGCCCCTGTGCTGAAGATAGCAGAACTGTGGGCAGAGCAGGCATGGTACTGACCCCCATGGAGCCTACATTCTAAAGGGAAACACCTGAACAGCTAATTTCACAGTCCATTTCTTAATTACGATTGTGATGAGGCTCTGTGAAGAGAGCTAGAAGAACTCCTGGGTTAGGGGACTTGGCCATGAGAGGTTCGTGAGAAGCTTCCCTGAGGAAGTGGTACCTCAATACTGGCTTTGGGGCTGGGGTATGGGTCTTTGTTTGAGCAGGGATCACAAAGCCTTATGTTTCTTCTTCCTCATTTCCTTTCATCCACGTGCACACATTTCAAATACTTAAAAGTATTCTTCAAATACACTAAGAACACCAAAACTAAACATAAGAGAAGGACTCTCCAGAGGAAAGAGGCCAAAAATAGAAGGGAAAAATACCCCTAATCTCACCATTTGTTTTGAAAACACCCAAAAATGATTAAAACACATTATAAACTAAAACATATGAACTAATCACTTGCCAAGTTTCATTTTTAAATCATAGCCATTTCTGAGGTTCTTAAACTGAAAAAGAGTCTTCAATATGAACTTGTGTTTTTCTTTTCTTGGCCCTCAGTTGGCTTGAAGCATTTGCTGTTAGGCTGTATGGAGGGAAAGGGATCCAGCTGGTCAGGAACACATGGCATACCTCCCCTAGAAGGGAAGTGCCATGAGATCAGACCTTTGTCTATTTGTAGTTATATCCTTACTACACAGAAGAGTGCCTGGAAGATAGTAGGGACTCAATAAATACCTGCTGAATGGCTAACTGAATGAATATTCCGGGCTTTTGAAGGAATTCTCCAGCTCTCTTTCCTTATCCAAGCCGCATCTTGCTTTAAGCCAGTGGTCCTCTGGCAATTTTTGCTCCCATAGGGGACATCTGGCAATGTCTAGAGGCATTTTTAAGTGTCAAGACTGGAGAAATTGCTACTGGCATCTAACGGGTAGAGGCCAGAGATGCTGCTAAACATTCTACAATGCACAGGATAGCTCTGCATAACAAAAATTTATCTTTCCCCAAATCTCAACAGGGCCGAGGGTGTAAAACCCTGCCTTAGGCCCTTTTTACTAGTGGGCTGTACTTGGGAGTATGGTCCTCCATATATTTGGGAGAAGTTCAGTCCTACTGTATTTGGGAGTATGGTCCTCCATATATTTGGGAGAAGTTCAGTCCTAGAGGAAGCAATCAGATGGGTGAAACCTTGTTTCATCCTCATTCCCTTCATGAACTGGCCCCCTTGGGACTTTTGACCCCACTGGGTCAATATGCAGTTGCTGGAGAAACCACTTGAAAAAGTCTGTCTCTACAATGGTGGGGAATAATTTTTACAGTGTATTGGTAATTTCCCTGAGCTTACCTAAGAATATAGCTTAATTTAAATAAAATTAGCTTGTTTAGAGTCTAGCCATGTGTCTGTAAGAAAAAGAATGTCCTCCCCTAATTCAACCAGTTTCTCCATGTCTGATCAGGGTGTGCACACCAGTCTAGATTTACAATAAATAAGATTAACTTCAAGAATCCCCCAAAACCCTATAATGTGCCTGTAGAGAGACTGGGTTTATAGCATTTCCTCTGCTCCTTTCCTTGCCCTGTGTATTAAAATAGTAGTATCTGATTCCAGTTTCAGTGGGGAAACTTCCATGGTGCCAAAGGAGTACATGCACCGATTTCCTGCCAATGATGGTTGCTCCAGGAATCTTGGTGTTGTGGCATGTGTCCCAGTTACCATAGAGACCGCATACACTAAGACTGTAACATTATGATTGGTGGGGAAGATACATTTTGCAGAAGCTTTTTGGAGGGAGAAAGAGAAGACAAGAGAAAGAAAGTGAGACTGCCAATAAAGAGACACAGCAAAGAGAAGTCCCTGACCATCACAGATTCTAGAAATTCAGGACCACAGAGATTACAACTACTAATATAAGACCAAGATAAACGTTCCCCCAAAGGCTGCCTCCATCAGGAAAATTTCAAGTGTGAGGAGAAAGAACTGATATAAAATATTCTAAAACCAAAAAAGTAAATAAATGAACCTACCAAGGTCTAGAGGTGACAAAAGTGGTGTGGTAAGAAAACATTTTTAAGTGATTCAAGGCAAGGAAAAAAAAAGAAATCTAAGAGAAAAATAAAATTGAAAGTTACATTCCTGAGGATGGCTGACTTACAGAGAGGCTGGCTGGCAAGGAGTAACTTAAGTTCTGAGTATCTATGTTTCATGCCCCGAAAGTGGAAAGAAAAAGAATAAAGAGTCCCCTCTCATTTTTAACAAGGGTCTCCTTAAACCTCCCAATGGTTTGACATTATAGCAGATGAATACACACTGGTCACAGAAAATCTGACAAAAACTCTTAGCAAATACATAAATTAGGAGACATTGTTCACAATGCAAATAGACTCATTCTATAGTTTCATAAAATAATGAGAGCTTAAAGTGCAATGACAGTGTGTTCTCATGTACATACTAATTCTCTGCATACAGTTTTGAGGTATAGTGTTTTTACAGAGATCAAGGCATGTCTGCAATGTAAAGGGTCCAAGTGTTGAATTGTAGATGTTTTTAAATAGAAAGGAAGGCTGGAGATAGGATGTGGGTTGGTGTAGGGGATGAGTGGGAATGAATTTAGGAGAAAACCAGTCTAAGAAAATGTCAGATAAGTGATTATGTCCAGGCCCTTGACCTCTAGGTCTATGTCTAGTAATGTTTTATTACACATACTTCAGGCTAATATATCCACTGCCCACTGGAAATCCCTGTTCCTAAATTTTAATTATCATCAATATATTAATAATCTCTGAAATCTACATCTCAAGCCATTAGTTCTCAAATCTACATCTTGAGCCATTAATTGTGACCTCTAGTCCTCTATATCAAATGACCTACTTGACAATTCCAACTGGATATCACAACATGTCCAAAGCTCAATTATCTTCTCCTTTATAGTTTCTCTCCTTCCTATGTTCTCTATGTGAGCAAATAGCATCAATATTCACCCATGCGCCCAAGGCCCATACCTGGGAATCATCACCCCTCAAATAATCACCAGATTTATAATTCTAATGTAATTTCTTTTAATAACCAACGGAGGCTTTTGTGCATAGAAAGCAATATTAACAGTTAATTGGGTTTTAAACTATTATGTGTGTGCATGTGTGTACCTATTTATATACACATATATTATTCTATGTAATAATCTAATAATTTTTTTATAAAATAAGAAAAAAATGCTTTCAGGAAGGGTGAGGTTACTAGGCAGAAAATTTGGGACCTCAAACTATTTCAATAAGTGGGACCTCAACTATTTTTGGAAGAATGAGAGTTAGGATCGGATCTGGGAGCACCTTCCAGAATGGTTCTTTAGGGTCACCAGTGAACACACCAAATATTCTGATAGTGACTATGATGATGAAGGGTTCTAAGTCAACATCCTACAAAGGGAATTTTACAACTCATGTCCTCTGTGTTCAAGTTCCACTCTTATCCAGTTCTTTTATATAATCACTTTCCACTTTATAGCCTTATAAAGGTAGACAGCATTTTGTTTTCTCCATCAATCAGGTTTCTTGACTCTGGTGACCTTTTACTTGATGATGTTTCTCACATTTCTAGGTCTCTTGCTCCCACCGCACCACATTAGCTTAGGCCTCCATTACCTGTCACTTGTAATATGGTAACAGTCTGTTGTACTATGTTTTCTTACATTTCTGAGCCTTTGCACATGTCATTACCTGTGTCTAGCACAGCCATATTCCCTGATAAGCATTTACCAAATGAAAAAAAAAAAATGCTTTAGATGTTGCTGCTTTGGGTACTAAACAGAAAGAGTGGCCGATCTAATATTCTGGATAAACCTGCACAAAGTGCTCTTACTTTCAAAATTAATTTTGAAGAATGAAAATTTTGCCATGGAGAATCACGGGCCAATGATACAATTTTAAGTTTTGCATCTAATAAAAACGTCTGTAAACTCAGAGAAAGAAGCACTCTTTTTTCTTCAATTCATCCAGCAAGTATTTCCTGAACACCCTTTATATACCAGGCACTATTCTAGACACTGGGGATTTCTTAGAATGCAAAACAGACCAAAAAAACCCCCACCAAGATACAAAACCCTGCAATCATGGGGCTTATATTCTATGACAAGGGGAAATAAATATGTAAATAAATATTTATCCAAAGGGAATAATTGCTATGAAGAAAAATGAAGCAAAGGAAGGGGGTACAATTTTAAATATGGTTGTTATGAAAGGCCTTACTTAGAAGTGAAAATTGAGCAAAGACCAGAAGACAGTGAGCAAACAAGTCTTATCTGGGTAAAGCACTGCAGGCCGTGAGAAAAGCAAGTGCAAAGGCCCTGAGGTGAAATCATGTATGGTAGGTGAGGAAAGCAAGGAGGTCAATGAAGCTTGAGAGGAGTTAGTGAGGGATCAAGCGCTAAATGAGGACACAGAATTAACTGAGGAAACTGAACGTGTAGGGCCTTGTGGACTACTCTAAAGGCTTTGGTTTTTCCTCTGGGTAGATGGGGAGCTATTAGAAAATTCTGAGCACAGGAGAGATGTGGGCTGACTTAAATTACTTTACATGCATTACAAAGAATCACTCTGGCTACCATTTTGAGAATAGACTGTATGTGGCAAGTCCAGAAACAGAAAAGATACAGATAGGAGGCTATTACAATAATCCAGGTGAGAGATGATAGTAGCTTGAGTCAGGTGTCAGGTAAAACAAGAAATTCCATGTGGGGATGTCACGTTTGTGGTGCTCATTAGACTTCAAGTGGAGATTTTGAGTAGGCAGTTAAATATGTGAGCCTAGAATTCACATATTCTAGCCTAGGGTAAAGGCCTGGACTAGAGATACAAACTTGAACCGTAAACTTAGGTATGAATATTAAGGAAGTGAACAGAGATTAAAACAGAGGTTCAAGGACACTCCAGTGTTTACATGTTGGTAAATGAGAATGTATCAGCCAAGAAGAGTGAGAAGAAATGGCCTGTGAGGTAGGAAAGAAATCAGGTGAGTGTGGGGGACTGAAAGCTAAGGGAAGAACAGGTTTTAATGGAGAAAGAATAACAAGCCATGTAAACAATGCTGAGAGATCAGGAAAGACTGAAAATTGCTTGATGGATTTAGCAACATTGAAGTCACCGATAATCTTAGTGTGAACTGTTTTACCACGTTGGTGGGTGCAAAGCTAGAGAGGGATCAAGAGAGAATTAGCGAATAGGATTATTGGAGAGTGTCTATAGTGAGTACCATGACATTTCTTGAGAAGTTTTGCTATAATGGGAATCAAAGAAATGGGACAGTAGCTACAGAGAGTGTGGGATCATAAGAAAGTATTTTTTAGGGTGAGAGAAATGACAACATTCTTGCGTGCTGATAGGAAAGATTTGGTAGATAGGGAAAATTGATCAAGGAAGAGAAAGGGGTGATTTTTCAGGAGCACAGTGGATGAGTGAGTGAGAGGAGGCAGGGTCTAATGCACACTGAGGGGTAGGTTGAACAGGAGCAGGAAGAGTTTATCCACAGTTACAGGAGAGAAAGCAGAATATGTGGATACAGATGCAGATGGGAGGGTAGGTGTGATGGGGAGTGAGTGTTTGTGCAAGTTCTTTTTTCATTGCTTCTATTTTCTCAGTGAAGTAGGAAAGAGGGTCATAAGTTGAGAGTAAGGACGGGGAAGGAGGTGTTGGAAGTCTGAGAGAGGGAAAGATGAGAAATATTCTCATAGTAGTGTGGGAAAGCAAATGGACAGGGAAGTGTCATGTAATTGCATGGCAGCACTAAGAGCTTCTCTGAGTGATCATGAATTTAAAGTGAGAGTCATCAGTTTACCTGTGTGTTTTTCTCCAGCCTCACTCAGCTGGCATATAGGCCTGGAACAGATGGGGAGTTGCATATGATCGGTGTAGCTGAGATTTGCCAGTTGAGAGGACAGTGAAGCAGGGGAAGATCGAGGGAGTTAAGGGTGTATGCAAAGAATGATTAAAATCATCATCCATGGAATCTAGGCTATATAAGGAAGGGCAAATATGAGGGTCTATGGGTAGAATCAATGTATTGGAGGCCCTAGTAGGCTTCAGGGGTTGTTGATAGAGGGAACAGTGGGATTGGGTTGGAGATTGGGATGCTTGAAATTGAGGTTATGGAAAATTTGTAATTATTAGTAAATAAAAGGTCAGAAGTAAAACCACGGGAGTGAGTAGCTATGGTAGGGTAGAGGACAGATCATGAGAGAATTAAGGAAGTGAGAGGCAAAGTATTGGAAGGGTTATATATTTAGACACTGAAATGACCGAGAATTGTGATGAGGTAGAAATGAAAAGAGCGTTAGTGAGCCAGTGGCTAAAATCCTCAAGAAACTGGAGGTGGCAACCTCCAGTGATCCAGTCGATCACTCCACTGAGAAGGGGGTATGGGGACAGTGAGCTTTCCTACCCACTCCCCAGCTTTTCCCCTCTCTCACTTACCAATCTTCCCAGCTTATATGACTGGCATTAGCAAACTTTTAATTTCCCAGACTAGCTAGCTGTAAATAACCCGTGACTTCCCTTTGTTCTTCCTATCTGAATTACTTCCAAGTCTGAAGAATTTCCACTTTCAAATATTGACTCTCCTTTCTCCCCATTTTGGGCCATCAGTACTCTTGCCAATCACTCTTTTTTCTATAACTCAGTTTAATGTTCTTTATGGTATTAATCATCATCAGAAATTATCTTGTTCATTTATTTGTTTGCTTTTTATTGGAGGGAGGTTCTATTTTCCCTCATTAGAATGCAAGTTCTGGAAGGGGGAAAAGCCATGACTGTTTTGTGTTTGAAACATAATATCCCCGTCAATAAATATTTCTAGAATAAATTAATGAATGGACCCCTGTCACATGCTGATGAATCCTAATTTTCTCAGGTTCACACACTGGCCTTACTTTACTTGCTACCTCTTTCTACTTCTCCTCCTGCTCAAACCATCCATTTCAGCAGTTAAAGGTATTATACTGCTCCCTCCAAACGTCCTGTTAATTTCTATCCTGATGATTTCATCATATTTCTCCCCTGCTTTTAATGTCAGCCCCCCACGCACCAATTCTTCAAGGCTCAGCTTGGGTCTCATCTCCTGGATGGCTTTTCCATGACTACTCTGAGACCTGCTGATTTCTCCCTTCCCGAAAATCCTGCTATGCCTAATAATGTCAGCTGCCTTATTTTTTTGCAGTTGTTTAAGGGGTGTTAATCTTATCTTTTCACTTTGAACACAGGTTTATTTTTGGCTCAGGGATCTTGACTTACGTCTATGGTACACTCCATAAGAATTAACATAACATAGGACAGACAATGAATGTTCCAAAAAATACCACGGCATCATTGGATAGTTTCATTGACTTCTATCTTCCTCAACAATCTAACAAACTTGACTCCTTTCCCACCTTTCATTCTGCTTTTTGCTAAATCTTACTAATCTTTTTGCTGTACCGATATTGTCTTTAGGACCATGCCCTCTGTCCGCCACGCAGAGTTCTACACCCTTGCATTGCAGTTTCCATAATTAAATCATTGTCTTTGCCATTATTGTTCCTGGAGATTCTTGGCAATTTTAGTATGTTCAGGACATAGCTGCCAAGATCATCTTTCTTCTTGGTTGATTTGAATCTTTCTTTAAAAAGAAATCCTTGAAGTTCTTTTTCATCAAACTTTATGTATCCCCTTGGGATTTATTTTTCCTTGGCTCCATCGTTGGCCTGGTCCTTCTCTACTTTCTCTAACTGTGTTCAGTCCCTGCTTCTCACTCGATTTGCCCTTTGTCTCATGTGAAGGAATCAGTTTTCGCACCTTCTTTCAAACCACCCAATATATTTAGAATAGCTTCTCAAATAATATAAAATTTATAATATTTACGAATAAGTGACACAATGCCAAGATATTCTGTCTCTTCTTTCAAATAACATCTGAAGATGCACCTGTACCACTGAGTTCTATATTTAAAATATTGAATAAGTATCATTCATCCATCTGCTTTCATTCTGTCTTGCATTTTTCAGGACCTGCTTAAGAGTTGTATTGTGAGGTCTTTGGGGCTGGGGACTGTCTGGCATAGTTCACAAACTGGCCTTTGCTCTGTATATTCATGTTTCTTTGACAAATAATAAATAATAATAATAGCCTATTGTGTTTTCTTACATTCCATGCATAAGACCCTGGAAAAAGGAAAACTAATAACCAGGGATTATAATAGAAACACTAAAACAAAACTAACCTTTTACCAGGTTTTGCTACTGTAACACAGACTTCTATCGGCCTATATTTTAATAAATAATTAGCTACTTAAGTCATTTGTAAATTGCTCCTTTGCCAACATTATGTATCATATCACATGCCTATGTGGTTTTTAGGACAGGGAAAAACAACTAGAACATTACAGCTATGTGGGGGATCGGAGCAAAAGCAGCAAAATAAGAGGTTTACTCTGCTGGGTGCACAGTTTGTAAGAATTAGTCTCACAAGTAGAACTACTTGACAGAATACATGCCTGCTCTCCCGCTCCCCTCCTCTCCCTCCCCTTCTCTTCGCCACTCCAGATCTCTCCTCAATAACGGAAGACTTTCTTTCTTTTCCTTCTCCTCCTTCTTCTTCTTTTTCAAAAATTGTAGGTGGGAAGTGTACCTTTTTGTATGAAAAGCCTGTTTTTCCTGTGAGTATAACAAATGTTCTGATTGAAGTTGCTCTAAGGGAACGGCTGTGTGTGTAAGGGACGAGGAGGGGACTGTGGTAATGGGTGGAGTACCTCCATACTTATCCACAGATGAGCCATATTTAAACTCCAGTTTTCAAATGAAGACAAAAATGTTATACCATTGCCTTGTTACTGCAGTGGCCACTAGATGGCAGGTCCAAAAATCTGATTCGCACCTCACAGGAGGGCAGTTCTTACATAGGAAGTAGAGTAATTCTGGCACTCAAGCACTGGTTTATCAATAAGCCTTTGTTGTTTGCCAAAACACTGGGTGGATAAGACAATATCCATGTTACTTCACAGGGCTGTAGTGAGAAGGAAGCCCTTTGATATCTAGGTTTGTAGAGCATTGTCATCACATACTCACACATCCAGATACAGCTAGATCTTCAGACTTCTATTAACAGACTTTCTCAGACCTGGTTTTTATAAATGTTCAGTTGTATTTCATTATCTAATGGTCTTCGCAATACCTTGCCATAATCTCAGGGGTATAAAAAGTAGTTGTCTAATCTGCCTCTGTAAGAACACATGGAAAAAAGACTGTCAAACAGGTTGGGGGTATATACAACTGCACTCTGTACCACTTAGCAATACATATTTACCAGTAATTCCAATTTAGTATTTTCTATCTCTATCTCTATATGTTGATCTATATCTATATTTAATATACCAGAGGCTGGCTATATATTCATATAAATTGTTTTGGAAAAGAGAATGTTTGCACATAAAAGGTCTACTATTTAAAAGGAAAAACAATTAAGCCCTATGATTGAAATGGATATAAGTAAATTTAGAACAAATTATTTGCTGTACCCAGTGTCATTTCCATTTTCCTGCACTGAGATGGAAGACTTCTAGAAGTGGATCTTATGATACTATAAAAGAAGTCATTCTTAGGCCAGTTATTCTGAAGATAGAGTTCATCTCTCCCTTCATGATATTTTTCATGATACTAGATTATCCTGATATAAGTGATTTGACTACCTGGACATTGAGTACTTTTCTTTACCTTTTAATTAAAGAGCTGATCTTATGATTTTTAAAAGTAAAGAATCACAAGTTCTGAGATAACTTATCCTCTCACTTGAAAAAATATGTTCTAAAGTCAAATTTATTTTTGTACAAAAGTTGTGACATGCATTTTGATATACATTTAAGCATCCATGCCAATTAAAATTCTGTAACAATGAAAGCAACACAAACTCAATTATAGCCATACAACTCACTAATCACTCACCTTTTGTTCCCTCTTTCTTTTAAAATTTAGGTAAGAGAATAATTGTAAACATGTTGATTTCATCTACCCTTGCTCTGTATATATTTGGATGGTTAAATGTCTACATGAGACATGTGAAGAAGAGGACATATATGCTGGTCTTCAGAATAAGAAAGAAGCCTTCCTTTCTCATAAGGAATAAATATGGACTATACTGATTACAGAAGAGATTTTACATCAGCACTAGCTGACTTCCTTTCGTTTGGCAGTAGAATTTAAATACGATGACAGAAACAATTTATGATGAAGCTCCATGGTTATTTCTACATAATTGTGGTGAATGGAATTTAACCTCCTTTTTTCACCCCGCCAAAAATGCTAAAGCTTGTGCCTCCCTCACAGAAAAAGCACTGGAATGGAAGCTGAGTCCTGGGCTCTACCCTGGTTTTGACAGTGCTTCACGGGGTGAGATCCAGAGGGTAAGGCCTCCCCGGACTCCTCTTCTTCGCCTCTGAAATGAGGCTTTAAGGAGAAAGTCTGTGATCCTTCTCTGCTTTAACATTCAATAGCCAGTGAAGTAAATTACCATGCTTTGCAGATTTTTTTTTTTCTCAGAAATAGACTAATTTTCTCAGATGAGAGAACAATGTTGTTAAGGAGTTTGTATTGAAAGCTAACATGTCCCAACCATCATTGTGGATCTGACTCATGGAGGGGAAGCTGGAATTGCTTCTTCCTTCGACCCCTCCTTTCCCCTTTCTGCATCACTCTTCCACGGACTCCCCCACTGTCTGTAAGCCTAAGTCCTACCCCAGAGGCCCTCCCTGACCCTTAGGCAGTCACTGGCTAATTATTCAAAAAACCCTTTACTTTTCCTCTTAGAAATATAACCAAACTCCATTTCCCAGCCCTCCCTGCAGACAGCTACAGCCCTGTGACCAAATTCTGGCCAGTGGGATGTCGGCAGAAGTGACACGTGCTGCTCCAGGGCTAACCCATAAAGTTCCTTTGCAGTTATTGCTCTCTCCCTTCACCAGTCTTCTGACTGGATTTCACACCCAAGGTGACCTTGGAAGCTACGTGCTGAAGGTGACAGAGCTTCGGCCAACCTGGATCCCTGACCAGTCTTTACTTGAGCAACAGATAAACTTTTATATTAGGCCACTGAGACTTGGAGGTTTATGTATTATAGAAACTAATATTACCTTAACGAAGAAGCCCTCTAAACCAGAGATTGGCTCTCCCTCCAAGACATTTTATTTATGTCTCTTTGATCATGTTTTCACCTTGTAATGGATTCTTTATACTGATATGTAAGATCTTCAAGGACAGTATGTGTTTTATTCATTTCCTCATCCTCCACAGATCTCTAGCTAGTTGAATAAATGCTGAATAGAACATGGCTAGTTTGGAAATTGCAGACGGTGGTAAAAGAAGTTTTGATTAAAAAAAAAAATCCTAGCTTTTTCCTTGTCCTATTTGGGTAGAAGGCAGGGATGATGAGCTTTTTCAGAGTGGAAATGTTATATTGTGACAACCGTGGCCATTTAATATATTTTGTATACTGCCTTCCTAATAACCATGCTCCTAAAATAAAGTGCAAATTAAATATTTTGAAAAATTTAAAAAAATACCAAAGAGGGGGATAAGTGAAGACATAAATTGAGAAATGTGAGAACTAAGGGATTAAAAAAAAATGTCTGGAGTTACAGGGGGCTTCTACTAGCCCTATCACCTATGAAATTATAGCTATAAACTATTATCTCAAATAACACCTTACTCTCTTTTGAGCCAAATTCCTTGGACATTTTCTGTTTTATTTGTAGTTGGCTTCACCACAGCCCCTCCCTGAAACACTTCACCCTTGGTTTCCTCAATACTGGCCGGATTCTCTCATTCTCTGTCTCTGACTGTCCTTTCTCATCTTTTCTTTGGCTCTCTTTCTTATCTACTCTTTAAGTATTTGAATTTCCTAGTTTTCTGGCCTGGGTCTTTTCCTCACAATGTGTCCTTGAGTCATCTCACCCAGTCTCATGGTTTCACCGACCACTTCCTAACAAGTAACTCCCGAATATCTCCAGCCCAGCACTCACTTTCTCTGGAGCCTCGGACCTGTATTGTCTATGGTGTGCTGGACATTTTAAGACAATTTAAACATCTTGCAGCAACCTTGAGTACGAATCCCAAAACAAACCTATTCTTCCTCCTCCTGTGCTCCCTCTCTCGGTAAACAACATTGAGTTAGACACATTAAACTCTCCTTACTCTCCTCTGTGCCTGATCTAAGTTAGCTAATTAAATTCTAAATCCTAAAGTGTTTTTACAGTCTTTTTGAGATTTTTAACCTAAGTTTGAGGACTAGAGAAGTGAAGGCAGATTAAAAATAGTACTTCTTTTAACTCAAAGTCAGAGACCTACCGCTATGAATTTCTTCACACAAACATATAAAAAAGGCAAGAAGTACAGAATGACAAAAAGGAGATTTTCATACCCTTCCATCATACCCGAGTTACTCTGTAAACCAGCAGAGAATCATGAGAGCTGTTCTGAGAGTGAACATTCTCACATTCTTTTTTTTTTTTTTTTTTTTTTTGTGGTACGCGGGCCTCTCACTGCTGTGGCCTCTCCCGTTGCGGAGCACAGGCTCCGGACGCGCAGGCTCAGCGGCCATGGCTCACTGGCCCAGCCGCTACGCGGCATGTGGGATATTCCTGGACCGGGGCACGAACCCGTGTCCCCTGCATCGGCAGGCGGACTCTCAACCGCTGCGCCACCAGGGAAGCCCCTATTCTGTTTCTTAAATTGGGACTGCTTTGAAGCAAAATTGAATCAATAGAAAGAAAGGATTTTTGCAGAGGTGACAGGAGCTTTGCTCACTGCTGTTCCTTCCATAACCTCTGGAAAAGAAAAGTTTAAAAATGTCCCTAATGTCTAAACCTACAGAAATTTTAGACCTGTGGCTTTCATTCCTTCCTGGGTGTAATTGTAAGGGCTTGCATTGATTTTAAGTGTTTTATTTTCCACTGACATTCAAATGAGACTTCCCCCTCATCTAATCAGTTGCTTTGATTTCTTTGCCTTAAAATTCATTCTTCAGTGTTTTGTACAATTCTTCAACATTAATAATAATCTCCTGTAGCAACTGTGGTCCTTTTTCTTCCCCTGGTGATATATTTATCATCTATTACACAAACTCCTCCTTGCTTCCTCCTTTGCACCACCAGCTCTAACATCTTAAATTTTCATTTGACATACTGCTTACCTAAATTATTTCATGTGTGTTCCCATCCATGGAAATTCATTTTTGTGTGACATAAATCCTTACCCTATTCTATTTCACAGTAATAAAACTTTATACTGAATTGCCAAAGAGATAGGTAACCAACCACACAGTTTAAATTAAGTGCAAGATACACATGTTTGAATATTCTTCTCTCTGTCTAAGATGTATAGAGACAGGTCCTGTTTGTGTCTGAGCACTCTGTCATGTTACTCAAACTGCTGGAGTTAAACCACGTAAGAACAGTTTTCTCACTTTGAGTCAAAAGTAACTGCTGCTATGAAAAAATAAAAAGCACAGTAATGAAATCATATGTGCATTAAAAAAAATCTCTTCTAAATAATGGTTATGATTGGGTACAGTCTATGAAAGAAGCAGCTCCTGACTTGAGCACATGTCAGTGAGATTAAAACCCATCCAGGGTTGGCATTCTCATTGACTGTTGTCCCTTAGCACCTTCAGTGGTTTCCAGTTTTCGTCCATGCTAACCTTTGCTAGTTGTTGTAGCCATGGTAAATATCCTGTTTATTGGATTTTATTAGGATTTTAAATTTTGACATTTGGAAAAAGCACAATCCTTCTTTTCCATCCTGTCGCTTTTAAAGTACAAGTGTCCAGGCTTTTTCCAATTTTAAGTTTCTCTCTCCTAGTTTCAGAAAAATTATAATTTTGGAAAGTCACAATTATATTGCTAGTTTGTGGCCAGAACATTATCAATTCCATATAACAAAATTTTAGTCTGAGGCATGATTCATAAAACTTAAGCACCAAAGTTTACTTCTGTTCCAGTTACTTGGCATTTTTGGTGAAATGAGTTTTGGTCTGAATCACCCATTTAACTATGTTGATTCTCTACCACTTTTGGTGATATAATAGTTATAATGCTAGATATCTGCATAGCACTGTAAAGTTTTCAAAGTGCTGCCATATACACAGTTCTTACTTGACACGTTGTATTATAAGCAATCAGATATTACAGCCATTTTATAAAGAAACACAGGAACTCAGAGTATTACTCTGGATCACACATGGTTAGCAGCAAGGCCAGAACAAACTCCTATTCTGGGGTTCTTTCCACTATATCACATTATTATTGTTTTTATTATTTACTTACCATTGCATACTTATTACTGCTTTTCAAATATCCGATCATCACATCCTTCTCTGCACTCCACTAATATTGTAACCCTATTGTATTCGATCTCTTTACTAGGTTGTACCCACCCTTTCAGTTCGCTACAGCCCTCGCTAGACTGTGAGCTACTCCAGGACAATGTTTCATCCGTGTTTGTATCTCTAGCCCCTGGTGAGATCCTACCCTGTGTTTGCCAAGTGACTGTGTGGTAAATATTCACCTTCTCTTAGTTGTAAACTGTTTTCAACCCACGATTTTTAAAAATACGATATAAAGGTTAGTATTACCTAAGAGGAAGGCATTTCATCCATGTCACAAGTAGGAGAATGGAAAAATCAAGGGAGTGAATGTGGTTTATTTGAGAGTATCGGTGCGTCAATGACAGACATAGGAAACAAAAACAACCCAGGGATCTTCATGCTCAGGCTACATCTCTACCACTACAGCCAAACTTACTGAGATCAGACAGACTGTGGGGACTGTGTAAGCAGCGTGAACAGTATTTCCACATCCCTTGGGCAGGCTATTATTGTTGCAAAGAACTGTGGCAAAGTGGACATTTTGTTCCCTTCTAATTTATCTGTGTTCCTGTAGCCATGTCTCCACTTCTAAACACTAATCACTTCTCTAGGTGAGCTTAAGTACCTAATTATTAAGAGCCCTCCAAATTTCTAGTGCCATCTTCAATACAGTTAGTGCCCTTTCTGTCCCATTTGCCCCCTGTGCTTGGTACTGAATCAGTATAGCAAATATCCCTAATGAAGAATCATGACACAGGGTTAAATTTACAAATTAAGCAATTCCTTTAGTTTTTATGTCGATTCCTTTCATCTTTGAATCCCCATCCTCCATTTACTTAAAATACATCCCACTGTGAAACTAAAAAAAACAATGCTACTATGACAGTTCAAAGAGGAATACTGAAACCTAGGCCATTTTCCAGAGATGCGTCTCACCTGTAAGCTCTTGCATATAGCGTCAGATAACCTAGTCTTTCTTCCAGGGAATGGAAGGACAATACATTAGCAGATTTAATATTAATCTCCAGAATCCCAGATTTATGCCCGTCCAGGTTAAGTGCTCTTTTGATTATTATAGCAAAAAATAATACAAAAAATCGATTACAACCATTAATGGAGGCTTAAAATATTAACTTCCATAGCTTTAACCCAATATCTATAATTAAATGCAGAAAAGCTAAGTTAATGTAATGTTAAGGTTGAGCTTCTAATTGCACAAAAGTCATGAAATTTAAAATTAAGGTTTCTAGTGCCACTGTCTGTTAGTTCTACAATATTCCTCATATGATTTTCTACAATATATGTTTCATTTAAACGTGTCTGTGATAGAGTTCCTAAGAAAGAATATAAAGTACAATCGATTAGAATTCAACTCTTAGATGTCTGCTTAGAGTTTTATGTAATCAAAAGTACTGGAAAAGTGCAATTAGTTTAAAATTACACTGCCCCATTTGAGTGATTACCATATCCTTGTTTAGGAATTTGTCCATTTCTCCTATAAATCCTTTAACTTTCACTTCTAGCCATCCCCTGGAGAAGAAAAGAGAATTTATGTAAAAACAAAACCAAAACAACCTGTGGGTTGGGATAGTACATATGGGTCTGTTCTTTAAATATATGACAAAAGGTATTCATGTGAAACTACTACTTAACAGAGTAACTCCGAATATTCACGTTTATGGGAACATCTAATAGGACAGGCCAAGGCTCCAGAGATGGGTAGATAGGGATTCAAGTCCTTTTAATGTTACTTACTAGCCAAGCTGACTTTGAGCAAATTACCTAACCTCTCTCAGTCTTGTTATCAGAGTAATTATACCTACTTTGTAAGGTAATTGTGAAGATTAAACGAAGTGACATATGTAACACAGACTTTGCAAAGCTCTCTTGGAATTTATAGCACCATCTCAACTATTAACATTAAAGAATGAATGACCATAATTTAACTATCATTTGGTTGTCCACATGTATTTCTGAAACACAGAATAATCACTTAAAATTTATTCTATTGAAAGGTACATAGAGCTGTTATATATATATATTTTCATAATAGTTTCCTTAGGATAGGTACATGTCTATGGCTTATTACTGAGTGTCCAGATATGTTCAATACATGATGCATCAGATACATCAGCTAATTCCAAAGGCAGATGAGTGAAATGAATTCTTGGATATTGGGCTGCCATGCTCAATATTTTCTTCAAATGTTATGAAACAGTTGTGTCTAAATAGAGAATATGCTTGAGAAGTTCTAGTCCAACATGCAATTTAGAGGGAAAGTTATAAATCATAAATATAAAGGCTTAAAGCTAAAGTGCCACCTCAACCAAAACAATCATAAAAACTCCTAAGTGCATTCTGGCAGGAATAAAAGCAGCAAAGCCTGTTGTGGACGCTGCAGAGCCCAAGAAGGTAACCAAGTGAGTAAACAGTAAGGCAGGATTATCCTTATTTGGGAGGAATCCATTCCAGACAGGAATTAAAGGGGAGGGGGCGAGGGAAGAAGAATGCAGCTTGGGAGGAAGGGCTTTTGCATCTGAAAGCAGCTAAGTTACCTTGTGGAATGAAAAGGAAATTTGTTTCTTCCTGTCAACAGTAATCTTGTTTGAGTTCTAGCAGACAGGTACACAAAAGATACATGTGTTCCACCTACTTGGTTTTTCTCCTCGGGCAGTGGGGTATACAGGCAAGGTTCAGGTTAATCAGACCCACTCAGAGTAACATGGCCAAATTCCTTTCCAAAAGTATAAATACTGATTCTTCAATAGCTTTATTCAATAGACTGATAATTTATTGCATGGTTCCTGGCACATTCACAGCCAGGATTTGCTCCTGGGTGTACTACAATGCAATAAATGGGTTTAAATGAAAGGTGGGGAGATTTATACTGAAACCATGAATCACAATAGAAAATTATTGAAACCCAAAAAATCTCACACACATGTAATACCCAGAAAAACATACATAACCAATAATTTCTGAACCCTGTTGGCTCTTCCTATGTTAAATCAATGGTATAAATGAGATTTCGAACAGAGAGGAGTAGGTGGATTAATGACCTCAGCATCACATATCATCTCTGACTTCCTGTGATGTGAAGCAAGTTACCTATCTTTTTTGGTACTTCATTTTCTTAACAATTAATAAATTGACTATAAAACCTTTAGCTAATATAAATTCTATTAGAAAATGTCCTGTTTCCAGAAAAAACCAAGGACACTAGCTATCTACACCCAAAGACTTATATTCCCCAAGCTTTTTAACAATATCAGCATATATTTATAACATACAGTTTATACTTTTAAGACCAAGAAAATAGTTAATGTTTCAATGGTCATAAAGAAAGCAATGGCTATTTTCTGAGAAAGGAAAGACTTTTCTTTCTATGATAGTTTAACTCAAAAACTTTTGAAGTCCTTTTCTTTAAAGATTTTCATACATCATTTACCTTTGAGAGTAAGTGTGAAAAATCTCAGGAAATAGGTAAATATTGTTCATTTAAACACGTCCCTCCCCACTCCAGGAAGCCTCACAAAGCTAGATGACAAACAAATTGGAAGTACTTCATTAATTCATTCAGCAACGATTTATTGAGCACCTACTATGTCTGACATGAGGCAGCGAACCAGAGGGTCCATAGATAGCATATAACACCATCTCCTAGTACCATGAAGGGAAAACTAGTCATAGTTAGGCTTAGTGGTTTTGGTTATGAGGTAAATGAAGTTCAAAACCGTGATCATTTGTTTCATTTCATTAAAAATTTTTGAAATAATTGTTTATTTATATAATTTAAGATTTTGTTTACAAATTATCTCCTTACTAAAATGCCAAGAATTGCCAACTAGAGACATTTTTGAAATAACGAAAACAAATCAATAAAAAACAGTGATTTGGGGGAAAAATCTATTTTATAAGAAAGGCACATTACCTAAGACCAATAAAATTACATGAAGTGTTCTTAAAAACTAGATTTTCAAATGTGTAGGGTTTCTTCCAGCTATGTTGAAAACTCATTCATTCAGTCTGTATTTAATTAGTGTCTAGAACACGGAAGATAGTATCTCTAGGAGCTACTTTTACTCCATCAATATATTTAGAAGAATGACAACCTATTTCATGCAGTTATCATGAAGAAACCCTGTCAGAAAACTAAAATGAAATGCCTCATGAAGTTGATATTTATATTAACAAGGATTCTGCTCATACCTCTTCTTTCTCCTTGGTATGGCATTATCCATGAGCATCCCTGTATATGAAGGAGGCAAAAACTGCTTTGGATATTTATGCTCCTGGCTAGGCTAGTCAAAAAGGAATATGAACTTGTTACTGGATGCTTCTGTATGACACAGAAGCACAACTTATGGCCGTCTGTACGTAACCAAAAGGGCTGCTAGTCTCTTTAGAGTGTTTAGAATAAAAGCCATTTATTCTCTTTTCAGGGTAATCTGAACATTGCCCTTCTCAGGACTTTCTGCTTCCCACATAAACTACCACCTGTGCAACACTTTCTGGTTTCAAAAATGCTTTCACATGTGTTGTGTTGTTCAGTTAGAAGGCAGCAGTGTGGGGACTAAGAGAACTGGCTTTGGCACCAGAGAGATCAGGGTATTTACCAAAGTCACTTACTAGTTGTGTACTATGTGCAAGCTGCTTGGTTACTTTAAGCCTTTTTCTTATTTATAAATTGGGGATAATAATGCCTACCTTGCAGCAAAGTAGAGGTTAGCTATGGCGTAGGTAAAGTGTGATTGTCATCGACAACCCAATGCAGGGACACCAAAGGCTTCTCAATAGTCTGCTTCTCTTTATCATGCTGGAGGAAGGGGATCTACACCATTACTTAAGAGTATACATAATCCAAGCCTCTAGTTAAAGTAATGGTCTCTTCAAATCTTTGATCTGAACCATCTTCATAAAATGTTTCTTTAATTCATGGCCAAAACAGGCCTTTCCATATACTCTCAGAGCGACAGCCCTTCTTTGGGAGCAAGAGATAAAATTTAATTCTATGTCTTTTTTAACCCTGAAACTGTTCCCTGAAGCAATCCATGTGCTGCCATCAGATTTTATTAGGTGGGCTAAAATAGAGTCAGAAGGAGATTTTCTTACATAATAGCTGTCCCCATGAGACCTTCGGAGAGTCAGTTAAAGTTTTCTAATGAATTTTTGAGATCCATAAGTACAGGAAAAAACTTGATGGCCTCTCTTGCTTACTGATTCATTGATAATTCTCAAGCATTGGGCTGGCACAACTAGAGTAAAATTTTGCACAGTGTAAAGTGGTGGGTGTGGATGTTTTTGGAGCCAGTCAGTCTCTGGCAGCTGACTGAATCACACTTGTGCTTTCCTGCCCACTTACATCTTCAGAGAGCAGCCTGGGTGGGGATGCTCATCAGATGTGCTCATTTAAGGACAAACCCATTTGAATATTATAACAACATTTGGCAAACTTCCTCTGCCGAATGGTGAACCTGGCCCACTGCCTCTGAGAACTATTGCTTGGCTGGGAAACATAGGCCCTTTGATGTTCTTCACATGGTAGACCATATTCAAGGCCTCCCAACTAAATACCCTCTGTAAGAGTCCTGCTCCTCAAACATTTTCAAGTTCCTGGTCTGGACTAGTGGGTTACAGATATGCAGTGAGCCCTTTTGCAACATACGGCTATTTTTAATCGTGTCTGGAGAATCCAAATGTCTTATTGAGATATAGTGGTCACATACTTCATTAGGAAGTCAGAAACTGTCTACTGAAGAAGTTCTATGTGGAGAATTCTGCACCATACTTAAGACAATACTCTCTATTCCCTCAAGATGTCTGTAGTCTTGCTGGGAATCTGAGAACAACAAAACCTGAAACTACTTAACACTTCTAGATCAACATACAAGTGAGTACACACAGGATATATAAAGACTAGGGCAATAGGACAAATAATAATTTGGAAGGGAGTGATGGATCTACATATTCTAAAGTAAGTGAGAAGAGCATCACAGAGTGGAGAGAGAGCATGGACAAGGGCATGGATGTGGGAAAGGGTCAGCCTATGATGCTTGATGTAGAAAAAGCAGGGAGTCAGAGCAGGACGGTCATGTGGGTGCAAGGAACTGTATGAGGAACTGACTCATCTGGTCATAAAGACTGCCAAGATGTCAACCAAATCCCTGTTCATTCTGCTTTGGGGGAAACAGAAGTTAATGGGGACCTTGGAGCTGGGGAAGAAAGAGAGGCCAAGGAGAATAACTGGTAGTAGAGGAGCTTACAACCAGATGAGGAATTTGGATTTTAATCTAGAGGTAGAAAATAAGAAGAGTAGAATCCTAAACCAAGAAATGGGATGAAGAAAATGATGGGTGAGGGCAATTATTTTAGATGCTTAAAGGATTGTTTTCTGTAAACAGCCTGAAGGAAGGGTGGCCTATTTCTAGTGGTTCAGAAGGGAGATGAGGGCCATCTTCTCCAGGCCCACTGGGAGGTCCTGAAAATAAAGAGGCCAACTGAAGAGATGTTGTTGGGGGAGAACTGGGAGAATTTAGTGATTGATTAAATGGGAAGTAAAGGGCAAAAGAAGAGAATTTTAAAATGATCCTAGTGCCAGAGCCTGAGGAAAGGGTCTCATGGATAGTAATTGGAAAAGAAAGTAGACTCCTGGAGTGGAAGATGCTTTGGGTAGTGATGGGATGTACAAATGATTAGGAGGGTGTGTGTGTGTGTGTGTGTGTGTGTGTGTGTAAACTATAGACCTGCAGATTTAGAAGACCCCTTTTCCCTTATGTTACATAAGAGTTTACAACTTTCATTCAGTTACCTAATTTTTTAATGAAACAAGTATTTATGAAGGGCCTATATATGTGCAAAGTTTGCAATACAGCTATGTGTAAAGCTTAAAATAAGGAGACATAAAAGTTCCATCACTGAATGGAAGATGGTTTAAACCTGTTTGCAGCATTATTTAAAGGGTACATTTTCATTTTTTTATATTAATTTTCTACCGTTTGTAATTCTTAGGGCACCGACAGCACTGCTTTCATCATCGATAGATGTGCCATCTCGACACAATTTATAAACAAGTAATTTTTATTAGTGTACTTGGATATCTTCTTTTTTCTCAAATAGCATTTATGCATTTAAATGAAGCCAGTTGAATAAGATGGCTTTTGGTTACAGCAGGTTTAAATTTCCACTCAGATCAGTCCTGATCAAAAACCATGTAGTTCCCTGGAAAGATACATGTCTATATGCATATTCTATGCCTCACTCAGGTTTTGGCCTTATGGCCATGGTTTTGGAACTACTATCAATTATATTGTGAATTCCTGCTTGTTTGGGGTTGAGAGGAAAAAGGAAAATTCATACTTATTTTGCACAAAGCACTGTGCAGGAATCCAATGGCTGTAGCCTTTGTTCATCGTCAATTCAGGTATGATGGAAACCTGTGGGGAGCTGACCTGTGGTACTGATCTCTTAGATCATCTCCCTTCTCTCATGCAACTGATATCTAAGGAGCTGAAGAGCCCCAGCCTCTCAGTTATTCTCAGAATCGAGTTCACCTATACGTATACCAAAAGAAAATCATTTTAAAAACATGGCTGGATTATTTCTTAAACATTAATATAAAGCAAAAAGAGCACAAAAAATGGATGTAGAATCCCATTTCTTTATATTTACTAGGACCTGAAAACCTACCTTGAAGAAAACTAGTCATGGATAAAAAAAAAACTTCTTCACAGTGGTTAAAGAAAAAAGTACCCAAAGAAATAAACAAACATATGAAAGCCTCTTAATATATCAAGGTATTACTATATTTATTTCTGACCTTTGGCTACTGAGAAAATACGAAGGATGACAATTCTATAGCTATTCTATATAATGGCAGATGTTCCTCTTATTCAAGGAAACAAAATCCTTTTATGACATTTTACTAAATGTCTATCCAACCAAAGAGTATTTTATTTGTTCATTTTAGATAGCCTTGTTCACCAGTCCTTATAACTTAAAAATAAGACCTTTTCTTAAGCAGTCCACCTTGTGTATGAGTGTGCTGAATATTTTCTTTAAGTGTTAACTTTGTAGTACATGATCTAGTAGAGTGGGACAATTATATACAACAATTCTTCTATCAGTCTTATATTTCTACTTCCTTTTCTAAAATATATTTAAATTAATAGCAAAATTCTGTTAAGTGTTCAATGTATATCCTCACTGCTGATTTTCTCGCCATGGTACCATTACTGGTACCACAATGGCTCCTCATGTCTTAAGTCTACGCAGTACAATCCATTCTCTATTACAGCACCATTTTCTTTTTGTAAATAGAAATTTGGCTTTCACATAGCAATTTCCACTAAACTATAAAAGTGCTAATGATGACCAATTTAGGACATAAACAACTTACTACTGTCTACCTTTGAGCCTTTCTCTTTTTTAATTTCTCTAACTCATTACACTAAGAATATTCTTTCTTGGAAAGCTGTGGCAGGATTGATTTCATAACGGGTTACAAGTTGACCTTTTTAAAAAACTGATGCTGATATTAGACTTTTGGTTAACCTATCAGTTAAGAAGTGTACTTTGTACTTGATATTTTTCTTGCTTGGGCAATTGACTCCAAATATCCTTCTTCTATTTTGCTTTCCTCACTGTGCATCCTCAATTTTCTTTCTATAAAATATCCTTTCTACTTCTTTATAACTATATCTTCTTTAATTATTTTTCTCACTTATCACATCTGATCCTATTTCTCTTATGCAATTAAAATATTTCCTGAGTATATTTTAGTTCAGTAGCTGGTTGTATTTACATCACTTATTCCACAGTTTGTTTGATGACTGGCATAAAGCACATACATTTATCAAACTGACTCACATTCACTGTGAATAAACTGAAGTCCAAACTGCAAGTGGATTTGTCTATAGCTTTGTGTAAACATGATGCTGGACAAGACTGCCATTCTTCAACTCTGTTTCCTTTTCACTTATGGAGGAAGCCTTGAAGATAATAAGTGTATTGTTTTAGCTTTGTAATTTTTCTTTTTTTTTTTTTTTTTGTGGTACACGGGCCTCTCACTGTTGTGGCCTCTCCCGTTGTGGAGCACAGGCTCCGGACACACACAGGCTCAGCAGCCATGGCTCACAGGCCTAGCCGCTCCGAGGCATGTGGGATCTTCCTGGACCGGGGCACGAACCCGTCCCCCGCATCAGCAGGCGGACTCTCAACCACTGCGCCACCAGGGAAGCCCTAATTTTTCATTTTTTTTACTTGTCCTTAAGGACTTACATTCACCCTTTAGGAAGAAATTATAATTTCTTATTTTCTGGTCTCATTCTTTTTGCCTTTTTTTGTCTGTGTTGGGTTTTTCATTGCTGTGCACTGGCTTTCGCTAGTTGCAGCGAAACTAGCGGGGGCTACTCTGTTGAGCGGGGGCTACTCTGTTGCCGTGCGCAGGCTTCTCGTTGCAGTGGCTCCTCTTGTTGCCGGGCAGGGGCTCTAAGTGCTCAGGCTTCAGTAGTTGCAGCACGTGGTCTCAGCAGTTGTGGCTCGCAGGCTCTAGAGAGCAAGCTCGGTAGTGTGGCAGACGGGCTTAGTTGCTCCGCAGCATGTGGGATCCTCCTGGCCCAGGGCTCGAACCCATGTCCCCTGCATTGGCAGGAGGACTCCTAACCACTGTGCCACCAGGGAAGTCCCATGGTCCCATTCTAGATCTCTTTATTTTCTTCCTGTTTGTGTATTTTCTTCCTGTTTGTGTATTTGTTCTCCATTTTAAAAATCATAATTTGAGTTGTCTTTTGAATATACAGAGCTTAAGATAAATTTTTCTAAAGGGGATCTGGAATAAAAGATGCCTGAGCATATGAAACAAAGGGAGCTTATAGACTCACAAGGATTAAAAATTACTTTCATTCTCTTTCTAATTTTGAATATAGAGATGCTTTTATTTATAAGTCTGTCCTTTAAGTAGTACGGAAAACTCAAAAATATTTCCTGTTTACAATGAAAGAGATTCAATTTGAGTTGTAATATTTATTGAGAATCTACTATGTCCAAGACATTATATCAAGTAAACTTCTTTCACTAAAAGAATTAACATCTAGCAGAAGAATTAGACTAATACCAGATGATGACAAAAATTAAGTACTAAGTTTCATACAAGCACCACCAAAAATTGTGGGGAGAGGAGTCCCTAGGAGGAATCAATGACCTTTGCTACAGAGAAAGATGAAGACAAGTAGGCATGAAGGGCTACATAAAAGTAGTGGACTTTGAGATGGGCCTTAAGGACAGACATGTGACAGATGGAAATGAAGAAAGGGGTATATATGCAACTAAGTAAAGAAAAGAGTATTAGATCAAAAGTGGGATATTCAGAAAAAAAGTGCTCTTCTATGGAAACTGTAGATATTTCAAATTCTACTCTTACAAATTATTCTAAGCAAAGTTGCCACTCATTATCTGGTCCTCGATGTAAAATCTTCTCCTAGCCTATAAGGTACATTACTAGCAAGACCAGAAAGGATGTAAGTAGATGTGAGGCTATGACTAGACATACTCTGATCGTGTCCCAGATGTTTCTGTAAACTTCTCAATACGGTCTTTAAAGAAATAAACCTCACAGAACTTTTATTGTTTTAGACCACTTTTAATTCCATAAATAAATAGAAATATCTGCAGCTAAAAACATGGAGATTCCAGATATCTATGTATCTATGTACTATTACAGCTTAACGCTATTTCCTTGTCTCTAGCTAAAGTTCTCTGGCAACAGACATCAAGGGAAAAGACCTCAAAAATTATGAAATCTAATCTAAAAAGATGATAGAGTCAAGGACAGTGGCACCTTTTTGAACTTTTTACTTGAATCCTTCTGGTTTTTTACTTTCCTCAATCATTCACTACTCCATTCTACTTTACAACCATCGAAGTAACAGAAAAGTTACAGAGATTCAATAAATGTTCCTATGGCCTGTTTCCAAGTAGCCCAACATAAATAGGGAAAATAAAGTCAAAAGAGCTTTTTCTCTGACATGGGTTTCTAAACAGTATAATTATGGTTCACTCCATGGTTATGAGCTTTTGGATCTCCCACAAAAAAGTCTTTGCTGCAGATGTGGCCACTGGCTGTTATACCCGGCAATTTGATCCATGTTTTTTGCTGTTTTAAACACACACACACACACACACACACACACAATCTTCTTGTGTTTGGTAGAGTAGGATGAAGCTAGATACAAAGGTCAGGTATTCCAATATGGTCTCACTCTATTTGCTCATTCATGACCAAGGTGGAAGCTTACACATTTGATGCATGTGAATATTTTGCCTATTACTCTGTGTTACATTTCTGACCTCAGAATTATTTTTTTCAACAACACTATTTTATATAAGCACAAAAAATAAGTCCAAGCTGGACTACTGATGTTGGGTCACTCCAAGAAGTGTCTTCAATGTAGCTTCAAAAATTTACCCTCTTCTCTCTAAATCTAGGTTTATTTCATGGGACAGTTATATGGTGTCTTGCCAAGAAAGTAACCGAGAGTAATGCCTCATGTTTAATTGGGCATTTAGACTTGAGAAGCAATCCAGTCCAAGACTTTACCATAAGACTACCAAAGCAACTAGATATCAGTGACAGTAAAAAAGACCTTAAGAATTACACCATTTTGTTTTCTACATAGATCTGGGATGTGGCACATAAAGTATTAACACTTCATGAGCATAGTAGCTCAATTTTTACCAATTTCTGGCATGTACATTAAGTTATTTTTTAGGAAAAATATAATAAATTGAAGTATAATTTAACTTCCATTTTCCCAAACAGCCTCTTCTAACCATCCTTCCTAAAGTATTTCTTTGATCCTTGGCAAATCAGTGAAAGAAATCAGGATTTTGCATTTGATTATGTGTGCATTTATTAAAAGCATACTGGGCTTCCATTTTCTTATGCTATTAGAGATTAATTATAACTTTCCTAACTCAACCTTAGTATTAGAGTGGTAAAATTTATTAGTTAAAATGAACACCATAAATTCACAGTGTAACTTATCTGGTACATTCTTATCTGGTACAAACTATTTGTAGTTTAAAAATGTGCTGTTCAGGACTGAATGCCTCAAATATAATCAGATTTTATTTCTAGAGAAGCAACGTCTATACTTGTATGTGACCCCATCAGCAATTAACTTTGTCCTAATGGAATTAATACAGTGTATGAGTTCAGAATTGGGTAGATGAGAAGGGGAAGGGAGAATGAAACTCATTCACTCCCTTGCTAGGTTTTGCAAAATAGCTTCCTTATTCCCACAGTGTGACATTTCTTTTCCTTATTTCCAGCACAGTTAAGGTCAGTAGCCCTCAAAATCTTCTACATAGAGATTCATGTTTTTTCCCCTAAAAACATGAAGATGAGCTTGTGATTAAAAAAAAAAAAGATGTCTCCTGCTAAATTATAGTGTCAGGTGGAACAGTTACCAAGCAAAATTTTGAAGAGTTAGTCATACTTCATGCTACCTTTCTATCCTTGTCTGCTTCACAGATTTGAGGACGGGGGTCACAGCTAGTTTATCCCTTTTGGTTAGAAAGCCTTTCCAGATGAGGTCATCATTTTCATCACTCTGTTTCTTTCTCTCTCACTAGAGTGTCTTTCTAAAGGCAACTGAGGACCTCTTTAGTGAAATATTGAAGGCAGGGGATGCCTAGAATGATTAAAAGACACAAAGCTTTCCCATAGCACTTGTCCTTTTTTCTGTAAGGAGATGAGGTAATATATAATCTCCTTCCTATATTACTACCACAAGGGCAATTTGTGGGAGGAAGAGATGGATTTCTGGGAGTAAAATCCTATTGCATGGCCAGGGCTATTTTCAGAAGGGCTTATCTTCGATATCCTCATTTCAGAATTGGTCTCTTTGCTCAGAGCAGTACCTTGGGCAACACTGAGAAGCCCCATCTTCAAGGTAAGATTGAAAGTTATTTCCCTGCTGTTGGAATATCTGATGAAGAAAAAGGAAGGTGCAAAAACAAGAGGTTCTGCTAATATAAGGTGATGTGTATGAATAAATGTCAAATCCTCCTGCTATTTCTCATGTGGTTTGTCTGATATCCCTATTTACTCTTCTGCTCTGCAATTTCTACCACTGGACAGCCCCCATGTGTAATCTGGACAGACAGCTCATTTGCTTATATACAAATTACATAGCCTCAAGTGCCAGTAGACCTCTGTATCTTTTTAATACCCCAACAACTTCTTCAAGCAGGAACAGTTACAGAGAACCTTACCATAGAACATGGAACTCGCACTAGCCAAAGAAATCACTACATGTGTAAATTAGACGAATCATTACTTCCTTTCTGGATACAGTGCTAGCTTTGCCTCAGAGTTTATGTTGAAATATACATTTTTATGAAATATTTCTCACTGTAGTCGGTATCAATTTAGGAGTATCAAACATGGATTCCCAGTTCCCGCACCCCTGAAAACCAGAGAGAGAGGGGAGAGCTGAAAAGGGTAATTGACAAAGGCCTGGACTTTTCTTAGATTTTAAGAGGCCTATTGTATTTGTAAATTCCTGATTAAAAACCTGACAATTGTCACTGCCAGACTATTCGTGAGCTTCTTCATCATATATTTTTTCCCGAAAGTTTATCAAAGAACTGAAGGGCTTCCAGAGATGAAAATAAACTTGACAATCATGTTGCAACTCAAACAGATCCTGATTCTTTTCATCACTTTTTAATTCATTGCAGATGGTGTAAATGGGATGTTTACTGGCTGGCAGGTAATGAGTCTTATTGTAGATAATAGTGATGGACGGGCTCTCATGCCTGTTGACGGCCCAGCATCTCAGAAGCTGTATATGACTATCACCTATTGCATGGTAGCACATACAATATTGTGACAGGATGCGAAGTCAAGTACATTCCCCTCAATAGAAACAATTATTGGTACACCTGAATCTCACTAGTCACATATGAGTTGCACTGATTTCATCCTCATTGTCCACATGGGTAGACAGTCTAAGATGTGATCTAATGTCTACTGCTCTAAAAGGAAAATGTAATCTGTTTAAACATCCAAACACTCCTCTTCCCAGGTCCCGCCATTCATCACAACTGTCAGTGCTTCTGTGGAAGAGTAATGACCCTCAGGCATGGGATAATGCTCCGTAGGGGCCTTATGAATGCCACTGCCAAGCACAGAAATTGATCGGTTTACAGTGGAGCTGGTATGTGCATCATGAAAGACCTGCACTTACTCACTAAATTACAAGTGGCTGTTTACTCCTTATACAATAAAGTCTGGGTTAGGGAGCCACAGATCCTGCTGACTTTAATTGTCCCAAACATGTGAGCACTAGTTTTGGGCCCATCAGTGAGATAGATTTAAACAGCTTGAAACTGAAAGTTGGATCAGAGTCATTCAAAAATGCATTGGGAGATAACATAGGTATTGTTGCCTTCCACTCTTTTTTCTTTTCCTTTTTTATCCTCTCTATCAATGAAAGGTAACAACATCCCACTATCCAATATAAACACAGTTTAAAAAACAAAACAAAACAGAATAAATGTGCCAGTGAAAAGTTAATTCTTTGTTTCCTTCCTGTGGGCTTCCCTCCATTTCTGGATTTGCTCACACATTGTTTCTACAAAGTAGGATAAAGATGAACAGTTACATAGTATGAACTCATGATTTTCAAAATATCTTCCAACAGCTCTATTTCCTCATTTAACCTATATTGACCTTTTCCTTTAAATCCTCCCTACACTCCCAATCTCATCTACATTTACTATCAAATCTCCTTGGGAGATAGGCTAACTTGTACTCTATAGACTATTCATACCTTGGTAAATGCTCTATTATTTGAAAGTTTTATTCAAAATATATCTCTTCCTCAGCTCTCAGACTTCCTTTTTAAAGCTGGATATTCTCTTGTGATCTCTCTTTTGATTCTATCTCCCTTAGTTCTAGTAGCAGTACTTTATTTTCAGGGCTTTTAGAATCTAGCAAGTCACCATGTTTTTCATATTTTTTTGATATTATTTCCTAATGTAGTTTTAATTTTTAAATTTCTGTCCAATCTTTTTTGTCAATAACCTCGAGAGTACCAAACATTTTATTATAGTTTATTTCTCAGTAAATAGGTTTTTGTAGTTCTGTTATTTTATTAGATCATAATATTGTTATGCTTTTCTTTTTTTAAGGGGGTAGAGATAGCCAAAACTGGAGGGAAAATAAAAGATACCTTTCAGAATGTCACATCTATGTTAAGTCACAAAACACTAGTTGGTCTTGCCTTGAAAATTGTTTTCCAACCTGTATGGGTTGAATGGCTCAACATAAATAAGTGAAGGAAACTAAATCTTTTACTCACATTGACTCAATCCATTTTAAGAAAATTTACTAAGTAATGAATGGGCCCTTATGAAATCATTACAGTTAGGAGAGCTCTTTCTACTTGAGACTTCTCTGTTCCTTTGGCAGTTCAGGGTTATGCCCAACTTAACTATACTTTTGGTGGTCAAAATATTCTGATTATTAGTATTTCTAATGATGGGACTCAGACACATTCCTGGGAAGAAAGACTTACAATTAGAGAGATCTGAATAATTAACAAAATATACCAATGAGATAATGAAATTGGAAGCTCTCAGTATACTGCCAGGGATGAAGAAATCTTTTTGAGAATTAGCAATATGCTAGAAGACAATAAAAAAGATCAGATAGTGAACTGAGCAAAGTGACCTTTGATGTAAAGTGTCAGCTAAAAATGTCAATCCAATTCAGGACTGGATACAAAGAGATATTGTGTCGCTGAGCAGAGAGGTATTAAGTTACCTGATTATCTTCTCTGGAAGAATGCATTATGGTTTAGATACTTTTATTACCTGAAAGATGTAGACAAATCAGGAAAGATTAACAACCAGTTTTATTAGGAGGTAGCAGATGAGCTGGTATGAATAACTCTGGTTGTTAAAAGTTCTGTATTCTCTTCACAGCTTTGATATGCTCTCGAGTGGGAATAGTCATTCTTGAAATTTAGATAGGATAAATTACATTCTGTTCCCCAGAGAAAGGGCAGTTTGGGAAACTGAAGGGAGGGAAGGTTTTAAAGCAGCAGAAAGACCTAGGGTGGCAGAAGGGCAGGAAATTCTATTTTAAGATTTTCAACTTTAATTAAAACAACAAAACAATAACAACAACCATTTGTTAAGCCTTCATTTAAATAAACTCAGTACATTTAGTATGTGCAATATGTCTTTCATATTTAGTACCTAGTTGTTTTTGGTACATGCTATAAGATTATTCCATAATACTACACTATTATGCTCATGTTTCCCTGGAAATATAATTTGCAAGGCCATTCTAGAAACTCTGATTATGAAATTCAATATCACTTTCAGTTAGTTACCCTTAATTCTAGTGCTGTTTTCTCATCTCTTCACACTTACCCTGAAGCTGTAACCTCTGGTTTCAAAGGAATGTCCTGGTGGAAGAGGCTCCTGCTCCTTGCCTTCTGAATGATTTTCTAGATATACTTTCATATATAATTACATATTTCACCAATTAACACTATTTATGAATATCATTGAGAAATAATTCATATAATTTTCTAGTTTATTAGTGAAAATAAGTTGTCCAGAAGCTAACAATAAATTACCAATTTTTACACAGGCCATTATTCCTGGGTGTATTTATTATGATTTACCATTTATTAAAGGATTTCAATTGGTTGACAAAGTATAATAGAACTAAACTTATTTCAAGAAATGTTGGTGACTCACTAAAGTCCCAATACATTATACTAATATCTATCCCTGGACTCCATCTTTTAATTCTATTGGGAAACACCTATAAACATAACATAATTTTTTTCTTTTCTGATGTTCATTCAAGTTACATTTGCCCCCAATCACTATAGTATGCTTCTCTGTAGACTACCCTGAAGGGTAGATGGTGGTGAAGAATCAGGACATTTAAACTCATACCTGTAGAAGTATGAAATTAGAACACTCCCTAACACCATACACAAAAATAAACTCAAAATGGGTTAAAGACCTAAATGTAAGGCCAGACACTATCAAACTCTTAGAGGAAAACATAGGCAGAACACTCTATGACATCAATCACAGCAAGATCCTTTTTGACCCATCTCCTAGAGAAATGGAAATAAAAACAAAAATAAACAAATGGGATCTAATGAAACTTAAAAGCTTTTGCACAGAAAAGGATACCATAAACAAGACCAAAAGACAACCCTCAGAATGGGAGAAAATATTTGCAAATGAAGCAACTGACGAAGGATTAATATCCAAAATTTATAAGCAACTCATGCAGCTCAATAACAAAAAAACAAACAACCCAATCCAAAAATGGGCAGAAGAACTAAATAGACATTTCTCCAAAGAAGATATACAGATAGCCAACAAACACATGAAAGAATGCTCAACATCATTAATCATTAGAGAAATGCAAATCAAAACTACAATTAGATATCATCTCACACCGGCCAGATTGGCCATCATCAAAAACTCTAGAAACAATAAATGCTGGAGAGGGTGTGGAGAAAAGGGAACACTCTTGTACTGTTGGTGGGAATGTAAAATGATACAGCCACTATGGAGAACAGTATGGAGGTTCCTTAAAAAACTACAAATAGAACTACCATATGATCCAGCAATCCCACTACTGGGCATATACCCTGAGAAAACCATAATTCAAAAAGAGTCATGTACCAAAATGTTTATTGCAGCTCTATTTACGATAGCCAGGACATGGAAGCAACCTAAGTGTCCATCAACAGATGAATGGGTAAAGAAGATGTGGCACATATATACAATGGAATATTACTCAGCCATAAAAAGAAATGAAACTGAGTTATTTGTAATGAGGTGGATAGACCTGGAATCTGTCATACAGAGTGAAGTAAGTCAGAAGGATAAAAACAAATACCGTATGCTAACACATATATATGGAATCTAATAAAAAAAAAAAAAATGTCATGAAGAGATTAGTGGTAGGATGGGAATAAAACACAGACCTACTAGAGCATGGACTTGAGGATATGGGGAGGGGGAAGGGTAAGCTGTGACGATGTGAGAGAGTGGCAGGGACATATACACACTACCAAATGTAAATTAGATAGCTAGTGGGAAGCTGCAGCATAGCACAGGGAGTTCACCTCTGTGCTTTGTGACCACCTAGAGGGGTGGGATAGGGAGAGTGGGAGGGAGGGTGACACAAGAGGGAAGAGTTATGGGAACATATGTATATGTATAACTGATTCACTTTGTTGTAAAGGAGAAACTAACACACTATTGTAAAACAGTTATACTCAAATAAAGATGTTAAAAAAAAAAAACTCATATTTAAAAGGGGCAGAAGAGTTTAGATGACATGTGATCTTAGGCAGGCTTTAGGAGAAGAGGTGGACTTGTGATAAACCTTAGTAAAATGAGCCCAAACTCTCAGTCACCCCCTTACCTACTGAGGTGCCCTGTTACTGGTGACTTTCTCAATATCTTTAACAATCCTCCCCCCACCAAATAACTCTGCTTCATTTGCAAACATTGTTAGACTGTATTCACATTTCCTTTCCCTCTTCCTCTAAGGAAGAACATTTTTAGGCCAAAATAATCCTTTAATAGACCAAAGACAGGAGATGCTGCTACACATCATAAATCAGTTTCTGCTCTCTTGGCTGCTCAACATAAGACATCTCAAAATCTCCATGAAGCAATATATTACACTGTCATGAGTGTAATCTCCTTATTATCTTCAGTTCCGGACACTTTCTTAACTATTAGTTGGGATTACTTCTCTTCTTGCTCCTCTACACTTCATTATCTCTCTACAGCAACTACAACGATTTTCTCAAATGTGAAATCAGATCCTACTACATAAATCTCCAATAGCTGCTCACCACAACTAGAATAAAATTCAAACTTCTCACCCTGAAGCCTGCATAATCTGGTTTCTGACTCCTCTTCTGATCACATCTCCAATATACTTCTCCTTACTCTCTGACCTTATTTCATAATTCACATGCCTAAATCATTTTAGTCTCAGAGTTTTTGCTGTTGCTGTTCCAATTTCCTCTAGACCTTCACATGGCTGGTTTCTAAGATCACTCAAGTCTCAGCCAGAGGCCATCTTTGTACACTCTATCTCTATTAGGTTATACTCTTATTTTCTTCATTTCACTTATCAGTGTGTGCTAGCATGTCTACATATTTATTAACTATCTCCCCTAAGTAGAATGTTTCATGAGGAAGAAGACCTTGTGAGTCCTGCTCACTATTATTTTCCCAGTGCCTAGAACAGTAGGGGGCTCAATAAGTATTTGCTGAATGAGTGAATAAAAGAATAATTGAACAATAACAGAATGAACAGTAAACAAGGGCAATACCAGTGCTTTTCAGCCCAATGGTTCTTTAAATGCACCTCAAATGCTTAAAAAACAAAAATACACTTTCCTATCCGTTAGCATCAAAATTACTATTTTTACTAATTAAAAGACTGGATCTCAATGTACATTGATGACTGTTTCAAAATCATGTGACAAATAGGGATTTCATAATTCTGGTCTCAAATTATGTGGGATGAATTAGTCCCACAGTGTTTTTCTTAGAACAAAATTGTTAACCAGGGATAATTAATCTGAGGTCCACCATTAGGCTTTAGGGGTTCTGTGAATCCTCTGAAAAGGTATTATGTCCTCTTTTGGGGAGAGGGTCCATAGCTTTTACCAGAATTTCAATGGAAGCCCTAAATTGGAGGAGGCAAGGAGTCCTTCCAAGCAGTACCATTCTAAAGCACTGTGCTATCCCAGCTTCCTCTGTGATGGTATATGTTCTTTTGAATACAAAGATGCTAGGTAGCAAGTTTCAACCATTGTGTATTTGAGGTTTTTTGTTTTTTTTTTTTCCCCTAATCAGTCTTTGTCTATTAGGGTAAAACTCACTTTACTCTAAAGCTTTCTTATGAGTTTTAGACTGTTACTTTTTGGAATGAGATACATGCCTGCATCCTCAACTCTGCTAAAATATCATTGGCCAGTTGGGATTCAATCTCATTTTTACCTGAATATGTTATATATAAGCATTTTATTAGCCTAAATTCTACATAACTCTGACATTTATTAATTACAAAATTTGGGGGAAAATTTTTAATGCAAGTCCTAGAAGGTTCAAATGAAATAACACTGGGTAAAAAAACATAACATAGTAGCAAAACAAAACAAACAAAAAAACTGGGTATGTTGAACCATATGAAATTGCCATTTCTAAAAGTCAAAATGATTGAACATTGGCAAAGTGAAATGGTTCAACCTGTGGTTCAGATGTTAACTGCTACTGTTGTTAGAAAAATTATTCTCACTCTCCAATCCTCCCTTCCTGTAAACACTTCCATTCGTGTGGAATGCATTGCTGGTAAGTGGTGCTGGGGGATGGGGTTGAATTTGCCCATGATTTTAATTCATAATACGTAGGCTTTCTTAATTCTTACAATAGCAGGTACCTCCAGATGACAGAGAGCCTGGAGAATGGGCCTCAGAAAATTAAATTTATAGAGGCTTATTTCTCTCATACCCAGGTGCACTTTTAACTGGACAACTTTTGAATGTATATCAAATCCATGGAGCAAGTTCATGGGGACTGTATTGGTTTCCTATTGCTGCTGTAACTAAGTACCACAAACTTAATGACTTAAACAATAGAAATCTGTTAGAGTTCTGGAGGTCAGAAATCCTTAATCAAGGTGTCAGTGGGCTGCATCTTTCTGGAGATTCGAGGAGAGAATCCCCCTCCTTGTCTTTTCCAGCTTCTAGAGGCAGCCTGCACTCCTTGGCTCACAGCCCCTTCCTCTATCTTCAAAGCCAGCAGTCTAGCATCTTCAAATCTCGCTCTCTCTCTTTGATTCTGCTTCCTTTGTCATATCTCCTTCTCTGACTCTGACCCCCCTGCCTCCCTCTTTCCTTTACAAAAACCCTTGAGATTACCTTAGGCCTACCCAGATAATCCAGAGTAATCTTCCCATCTTAAGATCCTAATTTACTCACATCTGCAAAGTCCCTTTTGCTATGTAAGGCAATGTATTCACAGGTCCTGAGGATTAGGACACGGACATCTTTGGGGGAGGGGGCCATCATTCTATCACTGGGTTCAAAATATTCCACACACTCAAATTTCAAATAGCAAGCAAGATAGTATCATATCATTTCTTTACAGCTACATATAAATTTTTACATATACCCTCTTATAATTTTTAAAGAGATAGTGACTTACAACTCTCCAGCCTCACTTCTGGCACATGAGTATGGAAATCATAGTCTTAGTTTTGGTTTGTAGAGTCTTATTTTATTGCTTTACCCAGTTTCAGTTAATCCAACTTATATTCTAACTTGTCCTTTCTGCGGAAGTCATACTGTTATCTCTAGCCAAAGAATTATTAATAAGTTCTTTCAGCACTATTTTCTATTAACTCTAAAAATAAAAATAAAAGACACCGATTTTTAGCCAAGAACCAACCAGGCCAGATTCCGGCACTTCCCATCACACCTTTCTTGGGCCCTTCCCTCAGGCACTGTATACAACCTGTCTGAATAAGCTAACCAGCAGGTGCAGGTGTTAACACACATAACTATACCATGAGAAACTTCCTCCCTCAGATTCTCACGTGGATAAACTTAACTCAAATGTCTTCCTTCTTCACTCACCAAAAAGACCTGCTTCCCTGACCTGCATCTCCCCTGTCCACAATCTCAGTGAACATTAGCCCTTAAACATTTCAGCTTCATCAGCACAGGCCCATCATGACAGCATAACATCTTTGTCCTGTTAGAAACTATTCAGCATCCAGAGGACCATCTTTATGCTGATAACACTAAAATATAAAATAATGCCAACAGCTGGTGCTACAAATGGCTTTTAAAAACGATGTTCATTCACTAAAATTCCTCTTGCTACTTTTGACATGAAACACGCAGTCTCTAATTATTCTGATCAAGACGGTGAAATACAAAAACAAACTTTAATTGTGTTTAACAGATATTTAATCAGGACTCACTGAACTACAGATTAAAGCTGAAATTCATAAACCATAATTACCCGATTGTCGCAATCTTTTGGTCCACATTCTCCTTCCGTCTGGGCGTCTGGCACCTTGCCCCGAATTTCTTTTACTGTCTTCTCAGCTTCGTTACTGTTCATGTTTTCCAGCAGAGATTTAGCACAGATTACAAAATATCTGTTCTTGGCAACTTTCTTCATTAGCTTTTTTTCCCCCTTGCAAAAAAGTTTATTTATTTTTTTCCTACCAGAGTAGATGAAACGGGCATACGTTTAGGGTGCTTTGGTGACACAAACTAATTATATAGTTATCAGGAGATAATAAGGCAGCGAAAACGAGAGTTACTATAGCTATCACGTAGGTATCATGCAATTTCTCCAGTATGCCATGCAGTGTGTCCCAGTCACCATGTAATTACCTCATCACTACCCCCATTGTTTTATGGAAAATGCTTATCTCACCCTAACAAAACCTTTTCTGCCACATTTGGAAAAAAAGTGGAATTCTTAGTTCTTATTTCCAGTACCACTTATTCCCAGTAAGATGCTATCTTGCAAATTTAAGAGAAACACATGTCCTCTCCTGAAAATTTGCTTTTACATGGAGCAATTCTGTTTTCTTTTGCTTTATTTCACCCAGGTGAGAGAAGTAATTATTAACAATTCATACATTTTCTCTCTTTTTTTTTTTTTTAAAAAAAAGCAAACAAACAAAAACACCAAAAAAAAAAAAAAAAAGACCCAACCTCACCCTATTTACTTAGGATTCATTTAGTCTGGCACTTCCCCCCTACTCTTCCCTTTCAAATCTCAGTCACTCACATTTGTTTTTTCCTAGAATTATGGTGTAAATCATTCTTAACAAGCTAGTTTGAAACATGTCTCACTCAGTAGAAACACATAAGCCACTATAATTGAAACATGGAACTGCAAGCTTGAAACTCTTTCTAACTATTTTTTTGGGCCACTCTTCAGAAGGACACGCCGAGTTTCCCTCGCAGTGCTGTAACCCCTGTGTCACACAGTTAGGATAACATCACAGACCAAGACGAAAGGATAAAGAGAAGGCACTGGCAAAAGAAGAGGTGGGTGGTTCCTTTATTCCCCCCAGTTGGGCAGACAACCCTATGAAGCAAGGGTTGTAGTTACTGCTTATTTATCTCAAGTCGATGGCTTGAAGTTTGACCTCACTAAGACCTCTGGATGACATCCCACCTGAGAGTTCCAGTTTAAAACAGGATGGAGTGGCTTACTTTGGAGCACAGATGAAAGCTGCTTCCAATTCTGCTTTTATTAGTCACCTCCCAGTCTGATAGCTTCCCATTCATTTGTACACTTAACTCAAGTTGGGGTCAAAATCACCCTCAGATTTAGAAGGGCCAGAAAAATTGCTATCCCATCCTATAGCATTGCTCTTCAATCACACAGTTTCTCCAAATATAGTTGATGGCCTTTGAGATGCAAAACGCACCACTTTAATGTAGTAGAAGTCCCTTTCATTGCATTGCCAAATCTATTTAGCAGAATCTGCTTGGAATAATCTGTCCCTAGACCTGAGGATGCACAGTGATTTTAAGCATTTTAAGCTAACGATAATGGTTAGTGCTGAGAACAGATGTACCTGGCTGTGATGTGATCTATTCCAGTAGGCTTTTATGAGCTGTTCATTCCTATTGACTTAGCATTTTATGTCTGTGTTTTTACCTGGTGTGATGGTTGCATAGGGGTGTTGTGTGTGTATTTTCCTGATGTGTGATGGCTGCACGGGGGGCTGTGTGTATTTTCTCAGTGCAGTGGCTACACAGGATGTTGTGTGTGTGTTTGCCTGGAGTTATAGCTGCACGTGCTATTGTGTGACTCTTCCCCCCACCATTTGATGCCTGCTAGGGTTCTATGTGTATCTTTTTCCTAGTGCGATGGTTGCACTCGTTGCTCTTCTAATGATGGACATTTCTAGCAATTATCTATCTACAGGGTCCTGGGGAAAGAATTGCAGTAAAATCAATAAACAGTTATAGACAGGGCCTTGTAAACATGAAATGACACCCCTGCATAAATGCCTTTTCCCACCATAGCATGTTAAAATCCAAGTGCTGTTACCTTATTGGCATTGGGATAGAATTTCTATGGTCTCTCTATCTCTTTCATATATTGCAATCGTTTGGGGGAGTTTGAGATTAGTGCTGGTTGGAAGGCTTTTACACATGAATCTATCTAATGACATTTTTTACTACATTGTCCTATGCATTACTTCTTATCCTCCATCCTGACTTGCTCTGGTATAACAGCTGATATTCTGAAAGTGAATATGCCTTTTATTTATTCCTGCAGTCTCACCAGGCCCTCCCAACATGCCCACTACCTCACACACACACAACCTCCTCCCTTACTGCTTTCTGGTCTCTGTATCCCTCCTGCGTTCACCAAATGGAACTGACAAAGAGAAGAACCAATGAGGTTAAAGTCTTTTGAAACCCCTGGAATACAGATGAGCTGGGAGGCATCTGGAAACAAAACCAGACACTTGAAATCAAAGAGACAAGTAAATTACTATCCTAATCTAGGAAGAATAACTAAAGGTGTCAGTGGGGTTCCATTGATAGCACTTGGCCCTGGGCCAGAATGCCAAGGGTTCAAACTCCATACCAGCTTTGGGCTCGGGCCCAAGACTTGCCACTGCAGGGTGCAGCAGCATGTGCAGCAGTATTAAAGGTGTCAGCCTTCTGCAGAGAGGTTAAGTCCAAGTTCTTCTGTCTGTTTGTCATTATACCCCAGAGGGATGCAGAGATAACCCTGGCTTCCTCTCCAGTGCCTTTCTCAACAGGACAGGCTGTGGGGAGCTGTGCTCAGCAGCAGTATTTACTAATATCAGTACTGTACAATTAATGAACTGCCCCTTTTCTGATAAAGCTGCTTGAAGAAATAAAGTACGTGCAAGAACATCCAACTGCCTCCCCCCTTCTCCCTCCAAAAAACCTGATGTCTGTCCTAAAGATTCTTCCGTCAATGCAAAGAGCTAAGTTTGGAAACCTAAAACCACGTGTCTAAATGAAAGGAAATGTTTTCATTGGAACAGCTTACATGTCTGGTACACTTGCATAAAAACTATGGCGTAGCATTTTAGAGCTAAAATTGCTATAAAATGCTTAATACAGTAAGAATAATTATGAGATTTTGCACGCACAGCTGGTATACAACTAAAGTCTCAGCAACAGATTCAGTGGAGCATGGGAAAACCATTTATAAAAATTCCTGGTATGCCAGTTTAACTCACCATCAACAGCCCATCAACACTCCCTCCATTCTTTAGGTGGCTGGGGAAGATATTTACCTACCGAATGCTTTATTTCTCCTTTTATGGATGTCATTAATACTCGATTCAAGGAATTCTAGTCATTACTTGACAGTGGCAATATAAATAAATTGTAATAGGACACAAATGCCCTGAACACAAGGCTTTTCCATTGAGCACAGGAGTTACAAATACAGTAAACCATAAACCAAAAGACCAAACCATTAAGTCTACCTGTAACACCATCCCCCTTTTTCCTTCCTCTTTCTTCTATTCTCTCACCGCTTATCATCTTCCCTCTCTTTCTCTAAGATTCAAATCGTTGAGTGACTTTCTAGGTATTCTGGATGCCCATGGTCCCAGCCCACCTGGCCTTGTCTTCCCCTGGGTAACACCCCAAGGACGGAACTTCACTTTCTCCTCAAATTATAATAGTTCTTTCTTCTCCATTCCCCTAAGCATCAGCTAACAATCACTTAAAAAGGAGCTAAAGTAATTTGGATGAGATGTTAATGGTTAATAATAATTTATTATTATAATTCATTATTATATAAATAATAACAATAATTTATTGTTACAATTTATTATTATAAATAATAATAATAATAATTTATTATTATTTCTTGATAAAGATTGAATTAAAATACAAGGAAGAACCTCTTTATTTTGGCTTTATAGGGTCTATGGAAAATGCCATAATAGGTGAGATGACTGTAATCAGAGGCATTGCTGGATGCTTTATTGCATGGCCTTGGTCAGAGAAAGAGAAGCCACAGTGGGTATATGGGAACCCTCCGGGAGACAGTCTGTGGACACAAAGGCAGCATAGTACAATATAAAATGAATTGGACCAGAATCAGGAAATCAAAATTGGAGTATCAGTAAACTTTGCCACCAAGTGTTTGGGTAAGTCATTATACTCTCTTAGCTGAGAAACGAGGCCCTTGGATTAGAAAATCTCCACGGCTCCTTCCAGCCCTGAAATGAAGACCATGTCATGGCTTTCTGACTGAAGATCAGTTGTTTCTCCCAGTTTAGCTGCTTCCTCCAGCTAAGAATTACTGGCTCTTAATAAAAATGGCTGACATTCCACATGGAGCCATCTAACTAAAGGAGTGTTGATGTCCATAAATAAGTTTTAAGCTCTTTGCCTACTACCTGCATATACTACTTCTGAGCTGGCTCCTTTATGCTCTAAAGATATTTTCTTAGCATCTTGTTTCTCATTTACTTAATTTCACAAACATTTAATGAACACTTTCTATATATGAAACACAGAGCTAGTCACTGAAGACAAGGCAGAACAGGACACCATCTTTGTATCCTAAGAAGCACAAATGAGTCTACTATTCTTGTCCATTCTCTCTGTCTATCTCTCTTTCACTTCTGTGCATAAACATGTAAACTTCTAAAACTATAAGAGTAGTATAGAAAAAATAAGGGGAATTAGACTTATCTAATCTGTGCTCAGTCCAAAGTAGTTTATCTTCAGCAAAAGACTGATAATAATTGGTATTAAAAAATTATAGTCATTCAAATATGCACTTCAATTGTATAAAGGGTATTTATCAACATGTATTTTGAGGTCACTGATGTACATTAAGAACAGCAATCTGGGTGGCAAGCAGATTATAAAGGCAAAACAATCCATCTTGTAGGACTCCTGATAAAATTGTAGGATAAAATTAGTGACTCTTTTAAATAGTCTCCGGGGAAGTTAAGAACACAAAATGTTTTTGTTTAGTATTTTTTTCTTCTGAGGATTTTGGGTTCTTATCCCTCCAAACTTTCTTCTTGAATTAATAATAATAACTGAGATTTATTGAGTGCATATTAAATTACAGGCACTTCCAATACAATATTGTATGATAAGAAAATAATTCTGCAATGTAGATATTATATTACCCTCATTTTACCGATGTGAAAACTGAGGCTGAGGAGGGTGAAATAATTTGTCAAAGATAATAGTGTGCAGAGTTGGAATTTAACCTCAGGTTTGTCTTTGTCTGTGAAACATAGCTCCATAAACGTGTCTTGGTTCTGCCAAATCTAATTATTTAAAAAATAAATAATCTTGTTTGAATGCTTTGTTAACAAACAAGGAAAACAACCTTCATAGTCTTTCTTTACACTCATTCATTCCATTACATATAGTACAATGAAAACAGGAGATGGTTAAGATTTTTCTAAGATTTGGCTGCCTTTTCATATTTATCTGGACTGAGATGAATAATTAAGTTTGGGACTCTCAATCAAAAGTAAAAGAATGAGGTATTTGCTATCTGAATAAGTATTTGTTGTTAATTGATCAGACATGGATAAGGGGTGTTATTACAACTATATTTGTGAGATATGATTTACGTTGTTCTACTGCATGTTACTCTGTGCTGTTTTTCATTTTCTTGCACTTTGGACTTTCTGTTTTGTTTTTATGAATTTAGTCACAGTTGGTTGTGTTTTGAACTTTGTAAAAATGTAATTCTAAGAAAATTAAAAAAAGAAAAAGAAAATATTTTCAAAATGATGTCAAAATCAAATCTACCCCTCACTAATTTGATTTGTAGGAAATGGAGAACAAAGTATTGAAAGCAGAATGCTTTTTAAATACATCCTAATTACTTCAATGTGCAAATGGATTGACTAAATCAGAGCATGCATTTAACACTTTGCACTTCAATTGTGCTTATTCATCTAAGTTCTATAGATAGCAATCCCATTAAAAAAAAAGGAAAGAGGGCTTCCCTGGTGGCGTAGATTTTGAGAGTCCGCCTGACGATGCAGGGGACACGGGTTCGTGCCCCGGTCCGGGAAGATCCCACATGCCCTGGAGCGGCTGGGCCCGTGAGCCATGGCCGCTGAGCCTGCGCTTCCGGAGCCTGTGCTGTGCAACGCGAGAGGCCACAATGGTGAGTGAGAGGCCCGCGTACCGCAAACAAAAGAAGATAAACTTCACTATTGTCAGTCATTCTATAGTTATCTGGGGAAAACTATCATTCTTAAGTTCAAGCTTACCTCTTAAGTCCACTCACTTTTGGACTAATGCAGAAGATCATTAGTCCAAATAATACAAAATAATAGATAATTTTCTGGAGCTACCCAAGTTTTCCCAATTGACCCTATCTTTCCTATTCTTCTCTTCTGCTTTTAGTGGGTGAGCTGAGGGGGTGGGTTAGTAAAGCCACACAGTATGAAGCAGACAGACTGAGTCCTAAGGAATGATGGCTATGGGCTGGAGATGATACACAATCTAGGCTGGGATGGAGTTATGATGTCACGGTTACTTAGGGCTTGGTCTGGGACCACCTACACCAGAATCTCCTGAGGATCATGTTAAAAAGATATATTTCAGAGTCTTACCCCAGAGCAACTAAACTGAATGAGTGTCTCTTGAGGTGTAACTCAAAGATCTACGTTTTTAACAAGCTTCTCAAGTAATTCTTATCCTACTGAAACCCAAAAAGCACTGGCTTATGTACTTATGCAGCTCTCTGATTCTATATCCAGGGACAGCACCGCTAGTATACCTCTGTACCTTCTGTCCCAGTTCTCAAGATGCATGTGCAAGTACACATAGCTGACCTGGGAGGCACTAATTGTAGTAATAATAGCCCAAGGGCTTAGCCAGGCATGGTGCTGTTTGATATGCCAGATCTCATCGGATCCCCACAACAAGGATTATGAGTTAAGTATTATTACTATTCCCATGTTTCAGATGAGGAAATTGAGATTCAGAGAGATGTAGTAACTTGTTGTGAGTGTCACATTAATTACTGCAAGAGCTCTTAAGCTTTAACTCCTTAACTCTTAGCCTTGTAGAAAAATATGTTCTTGAAAGATGTTTACTCCCAAAGATGTCCATGATTTGGTGATAACATCATTGTAAAGGAACTTACCTAAATACTAGTAAAATTGGTTATATAATTAACCAATCATAGGTTAATGTATAATAACCTATACATAGGGTGTGAGCATTTGTATCCAACTAACTCTTCCCTTAGGTTATTTGTATAGTTACTAAAATCATCTAAACTAAGTTGCTGATCTTTCATTAGTTCATTCAACAATTATGCACTTTGCCAGAACCTGAGGTGACAAGGATAAATAGGACAAGGCCTCTGCCTTCGTTAGACTTACAGTTCAGTAAAAGAGATGAGCTTGTGTACAACTGGTTCTGGGTTAACTTGTAGTCAGTGGAGGCCTGAGCTGGAGAGAGAGTGGTCATTCTCCTGGCAGAAAGGAAAAAGGGTGTGGTCTGGAAATTTTTAGTTACTCCATCACTATGCCTTTGGCCAGTGTAAGGAATCCAGATTTTTTAAGATTACATTTTTACTTATACACTTTTGTTAGAAAAAGGGCAGACTAAGTTACTTGTGTATTTTGGGCCGATAAAACTTTATGTGGTTCATTCTTTCTGGCATCCAACTGGGTTTCTTTTTTGGCTAAATTCTGGGTACAGAGCCAAGTTAGTTGTTATGTTTATTCATTCTTACACAGAGCAGCCGAGATTCTCCTCTTGAGATGAGTGCCTGATAAATGTTATCAGTAGTAGCACATGCCACCCAATAAAAGTGACTCTATAGAGACATTGGCTGTGTCCTTTACTTCATTTTCATCTGTTTCAATTACTCAAAATGCTATTATTAGATTATGAAATTTTTACAATATGAGAAATTTAGGAGTTAAAAACAATTGAAAACATAAAGAGTGCTCTAGATTTCTTCCCTTTTGATAATCTCATATACATGTAAATGTGGTCTGAGCATATTAATGTCAGAGCTAATTGATGGACTAAAAAAAATGAGGTTCTGCAATGTCAGAGTGCAGGCTGATAATCTAAGGCAAATGTACAAGAATCTAAAAAAGAGAAAGAAATTCTGGGAAACACTGGGCAATAGAAACTATATGATATGATTCAGAAAATATATATCATATTTAATATGATTAAGATTCTAAAAATTGATATCTTAAATACTTCAAAAGCTTAATAAATTGGAAAAGCAAAACATTTTAATCCCTTTATGAAGTGATAAATAGTAGACATGCGTTCTTTTCTTAAGTTGAATTAGTATCAGAGTTGGAATTATTTTTATTTAGATTATTTACTGTTTGCTTAAAAATTTTACTTTTCTAATCATTAGAGTATTTTTAGAATATTTAGAAAGTTTAAGAAAAAGAAGAAATAAAATATCACTTAATTCCATCATACAGAGGTACTAGTACTATTCATATTCTAATTTATTTCCTTTGATTGTAACCAAATACATTTTTGGTTACATTCATTTTTCTAATTTGGGATCATTTTGGGATCATGTTAGGTATACAAGTTTCTTTTGGATCAGGTATTTTCAGTTACAATGTTTCATGAACATTTCCTAGTAAAATAATTACTTAAAATATCTTTAATAACTATGTAGTTAATAATTATTATATAATTATACATGTATGTTCCATAATTTGCTTAATAATTTCTTTGATTAAATATTTAAGATCTTCTCTTCTTTCACTTTTATAAATGACATTGTGATGAACAAGACTTTGTATACAAATTTTTGTCTGAGTTTCTGGTTCCTATAGATAGATTCCTAGAAATTAAATGACTGGGCCAAAATACACATTTTTAAAGAAACGTTCTTGATAATGTAATGCCAAATTACTTTGCAGAACTTCGTGTCAACACATGCCCCCTCATCACTATTATATGAATGACAGTTTTACTGCACATTTATCAGCATTCAGGATTATTATTTTTATAAATAATGCCTTTGGGTGTTAGTGAGTTGAAATACGTTTTCATATGTTTATCAGACATTTGTATTTCCTCTTTCAAAATTTTTCTTTTTATAATCTTTTTAGATTTTTTTGAACAAATAGACATCTCAGTACCTTCATATCTTTTGCTTCCACTTCATCTCTAGAGTATCACTATATTCCAGACTCTCCTTACCTAATCCTGAACCTTGGCATAATGTCTGTCTAGTCTGTAGTTCAAATTTCTTCCATTCTTATCCATTCTGTACACTACTACCTAACAGTATTTTGAAAATACTGCTTTTGTCATGTCAGTCCTGATCAGGAACCTACAGTAACTCCCAGTTATTTATCTATTGGCTAAATTCAACTGCCTTCTTCAGGGGAAAATTAATCCCGTTCTTGGATATCTCCTTATGAATTCTGTTGATTAACTTAGGATACTGATGTATGGAACTTACATGCAGTTAAGTTTTTATATATGAGTTTTTATATGTGAGTATTTATATACAATAGAGAGAGACACACACATGATATTGATACTAGACATGAGCACTGGAAGGGGATTTACAGAGCATCAAACCCAACTCTTTACATTTATAAATGAAGAAACTGACTCAAAGAGTTCAACAAATTACCCAAAGTCATAGAGCTAGTTAAATGATAGAGCTGGGACTAGAAATCAAGTCTCCTGATTCCCAGTTCAATGCCTTTTAAATAGGGAATAATAAAAAGTCATTTTTACAATTTAAAGAATGGAAACAGCTAGGAAAACCATTTAATTTCACACTGATCTTATGTATAAAAGATTGTTAAAATCATGTCACATAGAAGGCTTGAGTGTTCTTATAAACATGAATAATATGTACTTATAAATTGATCAAAGTGTCATTACAATTTTTATAAAATTTGCACATCAGCAAATGACCCAGTTTATGCTAGTTTGCTTTCTTCTTGTTCATCTACATTGTTTTATTTAATCTGCTTTGCTACAATAGAAGCACGGTATTTTTATTCTAGTATGTTGCAGATCATCATTAAGTTTCTTGGTAAGATCTAGTGGTATTCAGTGGAAAATCCAATTTGCCTAGCAACTTCTATAAAGAATTTCCTTTAACAATAATTGGGGATTTTAAGAACTACCCTTAAAAAAGAACTATTTCAAAATTCCTCTATTTAAATAGTAAACAACATGAACTATTTTGTAAGAAAATGGGCTGTGAGACTAGGTGTTGCCAAATATACTAATTATTTATAGGGATAGGGTAGGGCACAAGGGGCCAATGTGGGAATAGCTATGAATTGAACTAACTTGGATAGACGCTCATTGATTGTAAAGCCTTGATTCACAAAGCATGTGTTTGCCCAACAAAAGTACTGACAAAAAGAGTGTTTATTAAATCATATGGCAGTGCCACAGTTACAGAATCCAAGGTTTAAAAACATGAATAAGTGGGTCATCCAGCAGTAGAGGGAGACTAAAGAGATCTCAGTTATGTTTTCTTTCTCTGTGTGCATGTGTGTGCACACAGAATAGGTCTATTCATTTCATACTCAACAGACATTTATTAAGCACCTACTTTGTGCTAGAAGCTATTACCAAAATAAATGATCCAGCTTTTTGTGATTATCCTCTCCACAGCTGTATCATAGAGATGCATAATAATCTATACCTGACTAATGCATTATAACAAAAACTGAGAAAGTGGGTAGGAGGAGAGGATTGAAAGAGCGGCATCCTAAATTTCTCATTTTATACAGCATACAATTTCATTAATGTTGATAATTTTTAAAAATAGGTCTAAATATTAAAAAATATAACAGTAATCATTACTAGAAGAATAAACTGTGCTTTAAAACTCCCAAATTGCTAGATTGATAACAAACAAATAATATAGTCATATACCAAAAGAGAAAAAGAGAGAGAGAGAGGGCCAAGGATGCAGAAAAACATAGAAAATAGTAAATAAAGTTTCTGAGATAGTACCAGATATATTTTTTACAACAATAAATATTAAGTTAATCAGTTTATTATTAAAATAAACACTATAACATAGGCTTAAAAAACACACAAAATCTAACCATAGGATAGTACTTTAAGAATTCTAGTTTTGGGCTTCCCTGGTGGCGCAGTGGTTGAGAGTCAGCCTGCCAATGCAGGGGACACGGGTTCGTGCCCCAGTCCGGGAGAACCCCACGTGCCACAGAGCGGCTGGGCCTGTGAGCCATGGCCGCTGAGCCTGCGTGTCCGGAGCTGGGCTCCGCAACGAGAAAGGCCACGGCAGTGACAGGCCTGTGTACCGCAAAAAAAAAAAAAAAAAAAAAAAGAATACGAGTTTTGGTAGTGGAGAAAACTGAGCTCAAATATTACTTCTGCCATTTACTAGTCATAACCTCTTTCCTAAGAGGAAATTTATTTAGCTTGTTTATATCAATTTCCTAGTTTATGAAATGTAAATAAAAATAACTGATTATAGAGAGAATTGAATAAAATAGTATCTATAAAGTTCAGTGCCCAGCACCATTAAACATTCAATAATAATAGCTATTATTTATAATATTTGTTTTAAAATGATGTATCTAAATGAAAGAGAGGTAAAAATCAAAGGAGTGTTGTCCAACATATACTGATAACTGAAAAACTGATACAATATAAAATGAATAAAACTAAAGAGGCAGAGTGAGACTTAAAAAGAAAGTAATCATTTCTGCAAAGAAAAAAGCAGTGAGGAGGGCTGAAGCCATACGCCTACTGAAACCTGGATCCATAAGCACATAGAGGTGGCTGGGAGTCTAGGTCTTTGAAGTAACGGGGCCAAAAAGTTTCCATATGAAATGGTGGATCTAAGTCTGTCTTACTACTTCAACAAGAGTCTACACAAAGTATGGCCAACTGCTGCCTGGGGCAAGAGTTTATACAGAGCTGAAGGCACTGAAAGGTGGAAGGATGAAGATACAGCCTCAGCCTTGAGATCAAATATTCCTAAAGGTAAGCTGAAAGGACACCTTTGTAAGATTTGGATTAGGACTAGAAAGCCAGGAATGCAGATAGGGGCAACTGGAAAACCATTAGTCAGGGAGGTATGAAAAAATTAAAAGAGAGAGAGAGAGAGAGAGAGAGCTTACCAACAGGCAAGACAAAACAGCCTTATGACCCACATTAACCTGCAAAACAAAATTCTAAAACATAGCAAGGTAGGTTTATTCCTAGGTATTTTATTCTTTTTGATACAATGGTAAATGGGATTGTTTCCTTAATTTCTCTTTCTGATCTTTCATTGTTAGTGTATAGGAACGCAAAACAACTACAAAATTAATAATTGGAACATTCACTCCAGATAAATTTGATTTTATAGAACTGTCTGACAATGACTTCAAAATGAGTATATTTGCAATGTTCAGAGATACATAAAAGAATCATACCTGTAAAAAGAACAAGAAATTATTAAATAAAAATAGATAAGAATAGATGAATAAAAATCAATCAGAAATCTTAAAAATGAAAAAAATGTTCACTGACATAAAAATGCAATAGATGGGATAATTTAAGATTGGGCAGTTTCAAGGAGAGGATTAAGTGAGTTGGAAAGTGATATTAAGGAATTCACTCAGAAAAAAAAAAATCATGGAAAGTAAAATATGCTTCTAGAAAATGAAAAAGCGGTTGAGATATGGTAAATTGACTGGGAAACACCAGAATGTAGCTATAAAAATCCCAGAAGAATAAAATGAAGTTAATGACAAATATACAATAAAAGAAAAAAAATAGCTGAGAATTTTCCTGAATTAGAGTCTTGAGATTAGAAAATATATCCTTAGTCCATGACTGATAATTTAAAATAAATTCACATCTAAACACACTTCAGAGAAACTATAAGATATTAAGGATATAGAAAAACTCCAATAAGTTACCAGAGGGAAAAGGCAGAGTACTTAAAAAGAGATGAAAAATAGATCGATAGCAGACTTTTCTTAAGTAATGATAGTTGACAGAACAATAGTCTAAGATATGATTGAGTAATTTCTTCAAATGCTGAGCAGAAACACCCAGTTAAATTGTTATTTAAGGTAAAAGATAAAATAAAGACATTTTGAGGTATACATAAAGAGTGTACTACCCAGGGCCCTCCCTAGAGAATTACAGAAAGATGCAATTCAACAAGAAGGAAGGTAAGTCCAGACAGGAAGCAATAGAATCCACAAATAATGGTGTGAATAGTAGTAACTAAAACTATGAGTAAATACAATAAAGTGTTGATTATAAAAATAAATTATAATTATTTTGGGACATGTTTAAAACAAATAAGTAAAACTAAAATTCAATTCAACAATTACAATAATGAGAATGATACTTAGGAAGTAGATAAAACATGCTAGACACATTTTATTTATTTATTTTTTTACATTAAGGACAAAGCCAAAAATACTAAGAAGTGGATTTTATTTTTTATTAGAAAAATATGTAGTTAGGTATACATATAAAAATTTTAGTATGAGCACTAAAGAAAAAGATAAGCTACCTATGGACTTCAAGCCCAGCAGTAAAATCCATGTACTAAAAAGAATTTTTAAAACATTTTTTTCAATCAAAGTTATATGAAACACATCTTATTATAGTGTAATTAAATTCAGAATCAGTAATAAAAATAGAGCAAATATATGTTTATAAAATAGCAATGTACACTTTTTTATTTTGGGCCACACTGAGTGGCATGCAGGATCTTAGTTCCCTGACCAGGGATCAAATCCGCACCCCCTTCAGTGGAAGAACAGAGTCTTAATCACTGGACTACCAGGGAAGTCCATAGAAACATACACTTCTAAATAACTTAAGGGTTAAAAATAAATCAAAAGAGATACTACAAAATATTTAAAATTGAACAGAACTACATATCAACACATGCTATGCAGCTAATGAAAAACTTGAATGAGAATTTAGAGACCGATTTATTTTGAAAAACAATAAGAAGTATTAAAATTAAATGAGTAATAATTTAACTCAGGAATCTCAAAAAAAATTATCCAAATAATAATGTAAAAAAATAATGTTGACAAAAGCAGAAAGTAATGATATAGAATACAAAGACACAATAAAATAGATAAGCAAAATCAAAAGCCAATTTTTGAAAAAAGTTAATGAAACAGAAAAATGTCTAACAGCTAGTAAGAGAAGAGATGAGGCTAACATAAATAATATTAGGAATAAGAAGGGGACATAATTAAAGATAAAATTAAAAATCATAAGACTTTATGAAGAGCTTTGTGCAAATAAATTTAAAAGTGTAGATTAACTGTTAATTGTATATTTTCCTAAAAAAACTTCTTAAAATTGACTTAAGAAGAAATATAACCCTTGAATAAACCAATAGCCATGGAAGAAAAGGAACTGATGATAATCAAAAGTCCACCCTATACTACCCCTACTAACTGGAAATAACAGGTCCAGATGATTTTAGAGGCAAATTTAACCAAATCTTCAGAATAGGTAATCTGTATAATATAAAAACTATTTCAGAAATAGAAAAAAAAATAAGAAAGAAATGTTGCTCAACTTATTTTATGAGGTTAGTATCACCATGACACCAAAACTATGCAACAACAGTTTTAAGAAAAGAAAATTAAAGACTAATCTCCCCATGCAAACATACTATTAAACTATCAGAAAATTAAAGTATAGAGTGGATTTCAAAAACACAAAAGGACCAAGTAAAGATTTTTGCAGGAATGTAAGAAGTGTTTACTATCAAGAAATGTATTAATATCACATAAAATATTAACATATTAATGGGAAATTTTAATCATATTATTGATGCAGAAAATGCATTATATAAAATTCAACTAATATTCTTGATTAAAAATGCTTAGCAAACTTTAAATAGATGATGGGAACTTTCTCTTTTTTTTTTTTTTTCTTGTGGTACGAGGGCCTCTCATGAGGGCCTCTCACTGCTGTGGCCTCTCCTGTTGCGGAGCACAGGCTCTGGACGTGCAGGCTCAGCGGCCATGGCTCACGGGCCCAGCCACTCCACGGCATGTGGGATCTTCCCAGACCGGGGCACGAACCCACGTCCCCTGCATCGGCAGGCAAACTCTCAACCACTGCGCCACCAGGGAAGCCCCTATGGGAACTTTCTTACAATATTTTGATTTATCAAAATCCTAAGCAAATACCACATTTCCAAAGCATTTCCATTAAAGAAAGAAACAGAGCATTCCAAATATCAAATATCACTGCTTCTACTCCATGCTGTATAGAGTTCTCAGTAATGCAATATGACAGGAAAAAGAAATTGAACATTTAAGAATTGAAAGTTAAGGGACAAGTTGGAATTATTTACTGATGATATACATGTCTATGTAGAAAACCTAAGAGAATTTCAGTTTAGCCAGTGGAACTAATAAGAGAGTTCAGCAAAGTTGCTGAGCATACACCAATAATAACCAATAAACAATACAGTGGAAAACAGATTCTAACATAATATCATGAAAACTAAGTTATATGAAAGGAACTCTAACAAAACAGGTTCAAGTGAGACCTTTAGGGTGAAAATTATAAAACATTATTAAAGAACTTGAAGGAAGAGCTGATTAAGTAGACGAATGTAGTCTTAATGTCAGAAAGACACTGTGTTATAAGAATATCCATTCTCCTCCAGATTATTCTCTAAAGTTAATGTAAATACAAACAAAATTCAGCAGAGCTTTTGCCAAACTTGACTGACTAACCCTAAAATTCATATTGAATAGCAAAAGGCCAAGAAGAGCCAAGAGAACTTTAAAGAAGAACAATGTAGAGAATTTACCTTACCAAATAACAAGAATATTATAAAACTATGGTAATTAAGGCACTTTTGTGTTAGCACAATAGAGAAACAGTCCACTGGATAAAGATCCTAATAAACAGATTTGATGTAGGCGAAAGATGGCATTACAAATTGGTGGGTAAGGATGACTAATTTGTTAAATGGTGCTGGGATAATTGGGTTATCCACATGGAAAAAGAATAAACTATGATGCATGTAAGATACCATATACAAAAATAAATGCCAAGAAGATTAGAGATCTAAATGTAAAAGGCAAAACTTTAAAACTGTTAGAAGAAAATACAGGAAGGTTTCTTAAGGATTTTGTCACATGGAAGGATTTTTTAAAATGACATAAGAGCACAAACCATAAAGGAAAATATCAATAAATTTAACTGCATTAAAATTAGAAACTCTTAAAAATAAATGCTACTACAGACACAGTTAAAAGAGAAACTGAATATTGGGAAAGGACATTTGCAATCTATATTGCCCAAAGGATGAGAATCCAGAATATTACAACCACCACCAAAACCAAGACCAAAAGCTGTCCAAAACAACAATAGCAAAACAAATACCCCAATAAAAACAAGGGTGAAGATACAAATAGGCAACACACATGAGGAAATCCCAGTTGTTTATAAGTGAAAAAAAATTTAAACGAGATATTATTCAATCCCCCTCAGTCTGACAAAAATGTAAAAACTATGGTCATTCCAAAATGTTGTGAAGCATGTGGAGAAGATCTCATAGATTGCTAATGAGAATGTTAATTGGTACTACCATTTTAAAGAGAGAAATTTTATAGTTCTTAGTAAAGTTTAATTTAAAAAATAAAAAATATATAATAAAAATTTCAAAATGCATTATTTCTTACAGTTTAGCATTTCCTCCTCTGTGTACAAACATGTACAAAAATGTTAACTACAATTCTGGTGGTGATTGGGAAATACTAGAAATAATGTCTAACAATTAGAGACTCAGATTTTAGTGATACATACAGTGGAACACATTTTATGTTAAGTCATAATACATGGCTTATGTAAAGCTACTTCATGATGACAGAGATCAGAAGAGTTTTTCTTGTTTTTAACATTTTGTTAAAGTTTTGGAGGATATCGGCTATAAGGGGGCATGAGGGATTCTTCCTAGGTGTTGTGAATGTTTTGTATATCTTGGAATGAATATTGTTGCATGGATGTATACTTACATAAAAGCTCATCAAGCTATACACTTAATTTGTGTACTTCACAAATAACATATGATAAAAAACAGGTTGGGAAAAATTTTTTCTACATTGATTGAGGTTTGTTTAACTTGGGTGATGGATTCTTGTATGTTCACATTATTCTTTATACTTTTATATGCTTGAAATATTTTACATTAAAAAATAGATAAGACAAAGACTACTGCTTTTCCTAACTAGAATTAATCAAGGTAAAAGAAAGCACTAGTGTCATCTTCTCCTCTTCACTGTCCCTGACACTAGGTCCAACTATTCCAGGAATCAATAAACACTTCACAGCCAAACATACTTACAAAGCGATCAAAAGCAAAACTTTCAATTCATTTCTCGACTATGTGTAGAATCTAGGCTTTCTTAAGTGAATGACCAGCAGTATGTATTGTTGATACGATGCTACTAATGCACAAAGATCATTCATCCATTTAGGTTTTTCAACTGATGAAGTACAGGATGCATTGCCAAGGATTTTTTTGATGTGAATCAACAGGTGGTTTGGCATCAATATTGCTATTTGTTTCTGGGCTTCACCTCTGGTTTCAGAAAAGAAAAAGAGACGATACCTTTTCAATGCAGTATTTCAAGTCAACCATATGGAAAGCAAGGTTTTATTCCAGCCAATTCTCTTTCTCTCAAAACGTGGAGGAAAAGTGCCAGCCACTGCTACTCTCGCCACCAGCCATGGTACAGATGTTTAGAAAATGCAAAAATAGAGAAATGAAACAAAAAGAAAACCCTCAAAAATAAGTTTTGCATAAGTGAAAAACAGAGTATATAATTATCATAGCTGCAAAAAGGTAAATGCATTTTGTATTTTTTTCCCTTGTGTTAAACTGAAAGAACCAAAACAAACAAAAACATTGATGTTTTAACTTAATGCTTTGTTGAAACTGACGACTACGAAGACCAACTCAAATGTGGCTAAAAGTGGGAATAAAAAACAGATTTATTTTAATCTGATAAAAGACTTTTTATCTCCAAGAGTGTTAGAATATGACCTACTTAAATGAATATTTATTAAAGGAATAATTATAGACCCATTTAAAAATACATGTTTTCAGGTGCTAAAATGGGAATGGAGAAGTGTTTCTTTGAAATCTTGTAGGAGAAAAGAAATAATTGAAATTATAATACGTCCTTATACGACTCAGATAAAATACAGCTTGGGAAGAAATGTCTCCATACTGTTCAAATGTACGTCCCTGAATTGCCTTAGCCAATTTGTAGACCTGGTTTTTCCAAAAGCAAATGTCCTATTAGATTTAAGCACATCGATGTAAATTACTCTTTGTTTAAAAGAAAGTTTAAAAAAAAATAATGTAATTTCTGAGAGAATATTGCCTGAATTGAAAGTTAGACCTCGATTTAGGCCTAGCTCTGCCACAATCTTGTTGTGTACCTTTGTTCCTGTTATAACTGAGATGTTTGGGTCTCAGTATCCACATCTGTAAAGTGGGAGTGTGACACAAAGACAGAGTCCTCTCATCAAGCTCCTTTCCAGCCTCACCATTCTATGAATCTAATGAAATTACCCCAGCATGAGAGTTTTTCTTTACTTCCTTCCTTTCTTAAAATAGACAATCAAATAAGTAAATATATATTAAAAGCACATACACTAATCCTCTATCCCTCTGAATAGGAAGAGAGAACATTTTTTTTTGTTGCCATTATCTATTCCCTAACGTGTATTTAAAAAGAGAGTTCCCATAAAAAAGATATTTATTTTTTCCTGAATCAAAAATAGCATATCATTTCTTTGCCATTTACGTTCTATTAAGAAAGAAAACAGAAAATCATTACAGAAATCATATTAGAAACTTTAAGAAGGAAGAAAAAAGTCACTAAAATTCCATTTAAAATTCTAATGGTTCATTTACATGTTTTCTTTGACAGAAGATATCACTGCCACCTCAAACTCCCTTCACTTTCTTTTCCAGGGGCAATATCCCTAACTGTGCAAACCAGGACCCTCGTCACACACCTTTCCCACCTGTCTTCTGAGGTAACAAAGCTGCGGTATAGATTACAGCCTGAGATACTTGGGATGGGAGTAAAACATTTCATCTGGGAGACAGTACTGTGATACATTTGCCAAATCTAGAAGAAAGTTAAGCCCCATCACTACTCTGGCAAGAAATTTCGGTTCTCATGGCTGAACAATGATCATCATTTTTACACAAGACTTTTAAAAGTGAAAGCACCTGGGGCGCCAGAAAGAAAATAAGTCTGAGAATGCAAGTGTTTCTGTCACTATTTAAACCAGATAAGACACTATCAATGCACCCTTAGCCAAGGGTCTGAAAAGAATTCAGGGCACCTGACACCTTGGTGAATAAGAGAAGCTCAGCTTTATGAAAAGGCCAAAGTCTTTGGGGGCGAAAGCTCCATTGTTCCAAGTGCTGATCCGCCTAAGGCACCAGCAGAGGCAGAATGCTTGGAGGCAATAGGCAAGGCTCCTGTTACAGGCTCCAGCTCTGGTGTATATGCTGATAAGCCTGGGACCCACCAGAGCAACACTCAGGAAACACCAAGGGTGGTTCCCCCTGGGAGCGGAGGGCTCCTCAAACAGAAAGGTGAGAGTCTGAAGTTGCACAGTGTATCAGCACTCCCTACTGGCTGCTGAGGTTGGAGATGAACTGGTGGTTTCTGAGAAAGGGCTGTCCCAGGTTTCTGTGAGGAGGCTGATCGATGTACCTCATTTTCTAGGGGATGAGGGCGTGGCTCTGATTAGGTTTAGATTGCTCCAGATGTCATGCTGAATGAGGAGGAGGTGAGGAAAGGCTATGGATAGGAGGAAATCCAAGAACTGGCAAAAACTGTATAAAACTGGTATATAATTCTCATTAACTCTTCCAGCTACAGTATTCCACCCTTATCTGAGGGTGATAGGTTCCAAGAACCCCAATGGCTGCCTGAAACTACGGATAGTGCCAAACCCCATATACACTATATTTTTTGCTATACATACATACCTATGATAAGCCAGACACAGTAAGAGATTAACAACAATAATAAAATGGAACAAATATAACAATATACTGTAGTAAAAGTTATGTGAATGTGGTCTCCCTGTCTCTGTCTCAAAATATCTTTTTGTACAAATTTAATGACTTTTCCATCTTAACTGAGCACTTATCATGCACGGAGGCCATAGCTATTGCAGTTTGAGGTGCGACCGCAAAACTAGCATGAATTTCTTTTTCCTTCTTCACAATTTCATGGATGGAAGATTCGTTCTTACCAGAGATCTTGGCAACCTCAGCATACGATTTTTTTTGTATGTTGATAACTTTCACCTTTTCAACTAAAGGAAACACTTTATAGCTTCTCTTTGGCATATCCAATTTGCCAGCATCACTGCTCTTGTGCTCTGGGGCCATTATTAAGTAAAATAGGGTGACTTGAACACAAGCACTGCCGACTCAGTGGATCTGATACTTGAGCCTCCTACTAAGTGACTGACTCCTACTAAGTGACTACGCAGTAGGATACACTGGACAAAGGGATGATTTACATCCCAGGTGGAACAGTGTGAGAGTTCATCATGCTACTCAGAACGGTGCACAATTTAAAACGAATGAACTGTTTATTTCTGAAATTTTCCATTTACTATTTTCATATTGCAGTTGACTGTGGGTAACTGAAACCAGGGAAGGTTAAACCGTGAATAAGGGGGGACTTCTGTATTAACGATTTATAAAGTATATACAGACCTGTGTACTCACATGTGTGTGTTTGGGGTGAAGAGGGTGCGGGAGGAAATGAATTTCTATGTGGCTCATTTTATCCCAGCAACAGGAATCCTTGGGACTGTCCAATGTGCTTATACTATTTATGTTTTACCAGAAAAATCCCATCCATAAACTTGATGAAACTGCCTGGTGCGTTCACTATACCGCTGCACCTAAGCCCTAGACAGGTGGTCCCAAGCCTGGGGCAACAATATGCTATGTCTCCAATGCTCTGCTCTGTTTGGGTTCTTCTGTATAATAAGATGAAGGTCAAAATGGCAGCTTGCTAAAAGCAGAAGCATTTCAGTTGCAGGAATAACTTGCTTGTCATCAATTTGTTAATGCAATAGTCAAACATTTCTTTGACATGTACAGTATCAACTAACTTCAACTGATAAAGGGTCTAGAACAGGAAGATGCTGCAGATGCTTTAGCTCGGAGGAAGGCTTAGCAGAGCCAAAACGTCAGCAGGGCCTGTTTGTTCCATACTTTCGACCGGGCTCTGTGAAAGAAATGTTAGATTACTGCAATGACAAGTTTGTGACAAGCAAGTCATTTGTGCAACTGGTGCACTCCTGTTTTTATCTGTTTACCATTCAGACTTGTGAATGCCATTTCAAGCACTTACAGGATTTCTGGCTCCCATTAAGGGGAAATGGTTTCTCCATGTTTAGAATTTTCTGCCTCAAAGAGAATTACTAAGCAATTATTTATCCCTGTGGTCACAGTGTCACACAAAAGCACTCTTGTGTTGTTTAGTCGGACTGAATCATGAAATGGAGTCCTGGGGACTGGATAGCTTGGAGCATCAGAAATTTCTCATCTAGTTTATTGGAATGACTACAAAGTAAGCCTGTAAGAGTCAATAAAATTGTGGCCAGCTTGAAATACCTTGCTCTTTTGCTCTGGGATCATATATCAAGGCCATATGTTTTAAGGCACATAAACTCACTTCTAATGAGTAGATCCTGAGAAGCCAAGGCCTATGTCACAGACACTGATGTGATCTAACATATGATAGTTTTGGTGACAAGGACTGCTTTAACTGTTGAGAAGGGGATATACATGGCCTTCTCCCTGTGTTCTGTGGGTAATCAAAGGCCCATGCAGAAAACTTTTTAAGTGTGTGGTAAAAGGTAATATCACAATCTAAAATTAACACTTGGGATCATCCTTCCTAGGCTGACTTTTGCATAGTAAATGGCAGATTTTGGATCAAGAATTGAAGATTGTCTCATGGGATTCTTCACTTGAGATTGCTGAGTGAATTTTCGTGAGTCATTTTAACCTCCTGGGAGGAGGGTACAAAATAATAATACCTGTTCCTTGTTTACCTGACATGAATGGTCTCAGGGTCAATGTTATAAAACACGAAGAATGCCTTCAGAACTCACGAACAATATTTCCTAAAAGTCATGTATTCTTTTTATGATTTAAAATTTTTGTCCATTGTTGGTACTGGATTTATAAATGATTCTAGGTATACCTCTTAAAGAACATGGAAGCATGAAGTTTTGAAGCAGGGAGACAGATGCTCACAATATCTAGGGAAGCAAGTCAAAGCTGGAACAGAGGTTGGAATGTTAAGAGCCAGCCAGAAAGTGATGATGTAAAATGAGGCAGAGCTTGGTATGGTGACTAGAGAATGTTACAGAAATGTGTATTTGTCCCTGCTGAATAAAAAATTTATCGTTAGTAATCATGTACCAGACGCTACATGCATTGCACAATTTACATGTCTAATACAATCTATAACAGCTCTATGGTGTGCATATTATCAATTTTTTTCACCTGTGGAGACTAAAACTTATAGAAATTTAAATACTTTACCATAAATCTGTAAGCAGCAAAGGTTTGAAACTATTTTCCCTTAATCCAAAGCCCTGATACTCTTAACCACTGAAGAACTGAAGTCACTTCCACTGCCTTCAGAAGACTTTTCTCTCTAGTTTACTGGGAAACATTTTAATCTGAAAATGTAGATATTTGAGAATTTGATACAAAAGGCCTGGTGAAAATATTCTGGCTCTAGCTGTGTTGCCATCCTTCTTAGGCCTCTGGGAAAGCTGAGCTTCATCAAGATGTTGTTCCTTTTGCCTCGGCCTGACCTATTCCGGCTTTAATACACTGGGGAAGAGGTGAAAGGGATTCTAACCTAATCACGTATCTTTGTGCCGTGAATGCAGGGTGTTTGGCTGCCTCTCCCTGTGTCCATGCCGACTCCTTTCTCTCTCTTCATGTGTATAGCCTTTAGTTCACCCTACTCTTTGCTCCTATGTTACCTCCAGGGAGTCTTCTTTTGTCACTTGTCTGCTATTGTTTTTAGATGGGGGAAGGGGCAGACATCTTTCTTACCATGACAAGGATTACTGAAACAGTCTAAACTTCAAACTGCACAGAATGTATCCTTTGTTCAGTCTTCTGCTTTGTTTCTCTTTAATGATAGCTTTGCCACAGGTTCTTCCTATGTAACTCAGAGCTATGCACATCAAACTGGTAAGCAAGACTTTGCAGCTGTTCTATCTTAAAATGATATGTGTCCAAGAGGTGGAGGCCTGAGTGAGGCATGTCTTGTGAATATTACATGTCTAATGGCTGCTTTCCTTGCATGAGTAGCAAAAAATGAGCTCAGTGAGATTCCTGGGTCTCTTTTTAGTGTGTGCTCAGGGTGGATCACAAGGAGTTTTAGCTCACACAAACTTTTTGTTTCATGATATTTCTACTTTTTAAAAAAATAAAAAAATATTTACATCTAGGGGTTTCCCCAAGCACAAGATTCTTACTTAAAAGTTACTCAGAAAGACACCATGGATCATGCAGAATCATAAAATCACAGGGCAGTGTGTAAAGGACCCTCAGACCCTGTGGTCTGAGTCTTGATCTGGTGTCTGAGTTTGCTCACTGCAGTCATTCAGCCTCTGCTGCACACCGCCAGGGGCCTGTTGCTTTCAACCTCGCAGACAACCCAGTCCTGCTCTAGGACACTTCTATTTGTACAGTATGTTCTTCCTTATATTAAACCTTAACACGTCTTTCTAAAATTCCCCATCATGGCTTCTCGTTCTTTTCTACCACACTTCTCAATCCTGAGAGCTTCAGGGAATTAATAGTTTAATGGCTTATTTAGTGACAATTCTCATGCATTTCATATACCAACAAGGGGTTTCGATTGTCTTGCCTTGTTCCTCTTCCCTCACCACACATAAGTTAAATTCCCATTCTACCCCTCTGTCAACCCTGGGAAGAATGAAAGTCAGTCAGTCTACCCAGTTTTTTCATTTCCTTTTGGATGTAGATAACACATGTGACAAAGCATTCTTAATCTCTTCGATTTTCTGTCCAACTCTGTGGAAGTTTTCCTAGACAACCTCAGGCAGACTTGACAGCTATAGCTAGCTATTCGTAGGGTGACCACACAGTTTACTGTCCAAATGGGGACACTTTTTGAGGGTGAAAGGACCCTATAAATAATTATACCAAGACCACAGGCAAAACCTAGAAATGTCCCAGGCAAATCTGTACAATACTTTTCATCTACCTTTACTCCAACACCCATCTCTTCGCACCTTAGTTCTCTGTTTCCAAATCTGCTTCTCCCAGCAGTCTGTGAGCACTCTTTAGTGATGGACACATTTATCTGTGTACCTCTAGTTCCTAGAAGAGTACTTCGCAAGTAGGAAGAGCTTGGTGTACCTATATTTTTAAATGAGGATATACTTTTTCCTACTTGTTTACTGTGGACTTCTCCCCTTATTTTTATAAGCAAATTCTACCAACACTTGTTGGCTTCATATTTTTGGAGATGAAGCAAAAATACTTAGTGTCATAGGAGGGGAATGATTTAAGTTTAATAGAAATGAGTTTGACTTTGAATATTGAGAGCAACAGGCAGAGTGAAATGTGCTAAATTTTCCACTAAGAGTCTACTGTACCTCTTTACAGAACACTGAAAATATGTTCTAATCTCTTTGTTCACAAGTAATTTTTTTCAGCAGCTGTGCCCACAATTCCAAGTTTGTAGTAAATCAATTATTATAGGCAATGATGTGAATATAGTGTGATGGTTACATATATGTGATCATATGGAACAAAGGGTAACATAGTCTGATTCCTGAGAATTCTCCACTAAAACATTGGTGGCACTTCTGTTGCTTTCACCTTGGCCAACCACATTTAGCAATCCTGGTGGTTTTTAGTAGTGTTTGCTTCTCAATAACAGTGGTTTTTAAAAAGACAGAGAAGAAGAAAGTCCTGAAAAATGAGAATTAACTAGAGAAGTCATTGCTTCCCTTCACCCTGACACATTTAAACCATTCCATAAAAATGTGAATCTATACTGTTTAGGTTAAAGAGCTTCAGAGAAGACAAACCCAGAACTTCCCTTTCAGTGTTTAGAAGCCTCACTATCAAGAGCTTACCTCATTATCAAACCTAAAGATTTTCTGTTGCAGTGTAAGCCTATTTCATCACTATGGGGCCTCAGTGAAGAAAAGAAAGTCTCATTTCTTACTTCCCATAACTTGCTTAAAAATTAATCTTAGCTCACTCTCTCAATCTTCTTTTTTTTTTTTTTCTATTAGGATGAAAAAACTCAATGGTTTGACTTTTCCTTAAAGACTTTTTTTCAGAATTTTATTTTATTTTTTAAAATTAATTTTTATTTTAGTATAGTTGATTTATAATGTTTTTGTAACATCTTTATTGAAGTATAATTGCTTTACAATGTTGTGTTAGTTTCTGCTGTACAGCAAAGTGAATCAGTTATACATATACATATACCCACACCTTCTTAGATTCTTTTCCCATATAGGTCATCACAGAGTATTGAGTAGAGTTCCCTGTGCTTGTATACAGTAGGTCCTTATTAATTATCTATTTTATATATAGTAGTGTGTATATGTGAATACAAATCTCCCAATTTATCCCTCCCCCCCGCTTTCCCCCTTGGTAACCATAAGTTTGTTTTCTACATCTGTGACTCTATTTCTGTTCTGTAAATAAGTTCATTTGTACCATTTAAAAAAAATACCACATATAAGCAATATCATATGATATTTGTCTTTCTCTGTCTGACTTCATTCATATGACAATCTCTAGGTCCATCCATGTTGTTGCAAATGGCATTATTTCATTCTTTTTTATGGCAGATAATAGTCCATTGTATATATGTATCACATCGTCTTTATCCATTCATCCGTTGATGGACATTTAGGTTGCTTCCATGTCTTTGAATTTAAATTTTACTGGGGCGGGGTTTAATAACTCTTTCTCTCCAAAATGTTCATATCCAATTTCAGCTGAATATCAAACAAGCATGATTAAGTATTTGATCCATGCTCAGAGGAAATAGTAGAGATATCTATATTCCTCATGCTTCTTATACAGTCCACTATTGCAGCTATGTTTAAATTTCAGTTTTACGTTTCACCCTCCTGATTTACTTTCTATGCTCTACTTCTAGATGCTATTTTGCCCACAAAGCTAGCCATTCTTTATTTCAGTCCATCAGTGACATTTACCAAACCATCACGGATAATGGAAAATATAAGACTTGCAAGAAGATTCAAAGAAACAAAGTTATAAGCCTTCCCTTACATATGGCAAACTTATACAGAAAGAAGACAACCTCATAGAAAAGAAGCAACGGGGATATGCATATTCAGGTACGTGGTGTTAGTTTAACACCTATTAAGACGTGCAAGCTAACATGGCTATATGAACTCAGATATAAATGATGAGAGAGTAGTGAGACAAGTTGCCACTTGTGAGGTTTATTTTCCTTCCTGAGAATATTAACATTAACTTTTATTTAACAACATTATGTTGATTTTCTGTTTTAGTGAGTATCATTTTAAATCTGTCCTTTTTCTGAAGTGGTTGGTTATACCTATGTCTCAAATTGCTGCTATTTGGACACTGTGCATAAAAGCACTGTACTTTGAAAGCATGCATTCCCTGTCCTCAATATCTAAAACAGTGATTTACAACAAACTGTTTAGAATCTCTGGTGCCCTGTTCACGTGATTTGCATCACTCTTCCTTGACTACTCCTTCTTAAGATATAATTTTATATTAAAATGCATTTTGTTTTGAGATTTTTGAAATGCTGCCATCAATAATGTAGAATACAATGGGTTTGTTAATATTGGAAAACATGTGTCTAGTTAATCAAGGTAATCGAAAACCAGAATCCAGAATGGCATACCATTTCTCCACTTTTCCATATTGACTCCTGAGAATTCTGAAGTGCTTGGCACCAAATAAACAGGTTAGAAATTGTTTTTGTTTGCTTATTTGTTTTTTTGTCATTTGAGACAAAATCAAAAGCTCTGCTATTTACGTGGAGTTAGATCATAACTCTAGCTTTGCCTTACTTCACCAGAGCTCTCACTGGACCAAGAAAGAAGACAAGGTATTATACAGCATGGCATTGTGCTGGTTAATACCTAGAGTCCTGGTATTGTCAAAGGATTGCCAAATAAGTTTTACGAGGGCTTTCCTGGGATATTTTATTTCACATAGGTTAGATTTCCATGATTATAACTTGCAGATAGCAGTATTAAAATGGTTGTAAATGGTGCAGTTTCCCAAATAGTGAGTTTCATTTTGGCAGAGAAGAGACAGTGAAGGTAAATATAAAAGTATCATCACCCGCAAACCAGAAAGGTGAGCTAGAGCAAAACTGTACCTTTCTTGGGTGATCAGCTACAGAGCACCATTTTTAAAAATTGAAATATAGTTGATTTACAATGTTGTGTTAGTTCTGGTATACAGCAGAGTGATTCAGTTATGTGTATATATATATATATATATATATATACATATATATATTCTTTTTCATATTCTTTTCCATGGTGGTTTATTACAGGATATTGAATATAGTTTCCCTGTGCTATACAGTAGGACCTTGTTGTTTATCTGTTTTATATATAGAAATTTGTATCTGCTAATCTCAAATTCCTAATTTATCCCTCCCCTACCCCCTTTCCCCTTTGGTAACCATAAGTTTGTTTTCTATGTCAGAGAGCACCATTTATATAAAAATTTGAATTTCTATACTGACCTTATTTTCAAATTGCATTGAATATAAATATAATAATGCTGTTAATGAGCAGTTCATTTACTAAATTTATAGAGAAACTTTCTCCAAAATAGATTACTTAGTCCAATCTATTACTTTGTCTAATCTATTCTCTATTTTGCCCCATATATTGTTTTACAGAATTTTATTCTATAAAAATCTATCATACATTTTCTAAACAGCATAATCTATTCTTTGCTTTTTAAAATAAATTTATTTATTTTATTTATTTATTTTTGGCTGCGTTGCTTCTTCCTTGCTGCACACGGGCTTTATCTAGTTGTGGTGAGCGGCGCCTACTCTTCGCTGCGGTGCACAGGCTTCTCATTGCGGTGGAGTCCAGTGCGGACTCCAGAGACGGGCATGAGACGCGAAGGCTGCTGCTGCCGCCATCAAGAAGCCTGTGTGCGAGCACAGGTCACCACACTGCCCCTCCCAGGAGCCTGTGCAGCCCGCCACTGCCAGGGTCCCGTGATCCAGGGAAAACTTCCCCGGGTGAACGCATGGTGCACCTCAGGCTGGTGCAACATTACACCGGCCTCTGCCGCCGAAGGCTCGCCCTGCATCCGTACCCCTCCCTCCCCCCGGCCTGAGTGAGCCAGAGCCCCCTAATCAGCTGCTCTTTTAACCCCATCCTGTCTGAGCAAAGAACAGACGCCCTCAGGTGATCTACATGCAGAGGCAGGTCCAAATCCAAAGCTGAACCCCGGGAGCTGTGCGAACAAAGAAAAGAAAGGGAAATTTCTCCCAGCAGCCTCAGGAGCAGCGGATTAAATCTCCACAATCAACCTGATGTACCCTGCATCTGTGGAATACCTGAATAGACAACGAATCATCCCAAATTGAGGAGATGGGCTTTGGGAGCAAAGATATGTATATTTTTCCCTTTTTCTCTTTTTGTGAGTGAGTACGTGTATGCTTCTGTGTGTGATTTTGTCTGTATAGCTTTGCTTTTACCATTTGTCCTAGGGTTCTCTCTGTCCGTTTATTTATTTTTTACTTAAAAATTTTTTTTCTTAATAATCATATTTTATTTTAATAAATTTATTTTATTTTATTTTACTTTATTTTATCTTCTTTCTTTCTTTCTATTTTTTCTCCTTTTTATTCTGAGCCACATGGATGAAAGGCTTTTGGTGATCCAGCCAGGCGTAAGGTCTGTGCTTTTGAGGTGGGAGAGCCAACTTCAGGACACTGATCCACAAGAGACCTCCCGGCTCCACGTAATACCAAATGGTGAAAATCTCCCAGAGATCTCCATTGAACACCAAGACCCAGCTCCACTCAACGACCAGCAAGTGCTGGACACCCTATGCCAAACAACTAGCAAGAAAGGAACAAAACCCCATCCATTAGCAGAGAGGCTGCCTAAAATCATAATAAGGCCACAGACACCCCAAAACACACCACCAGACATGGACCTGCCCACCAGAAAGACAAGATCCAGCCTCATCCACCAGAACATAGGCATTAGTCCCCTCCACCAGGAAGCCTATACAACCCACTGAACCAACCTTAGCCACTTGGGACAGACACCAAAAACAATGGGAACTACGAACCTGCAGCCTGTGAAAAGGAGACCCCAAACACAGTAAGTTAAGTAAAATGAGAAGACAGAAAAAAAACACAGCAGATGAAAGAGCAAGGTAAAAACCCACCAGAACCAACAAATAAAGAGGAAATAGGCAGTCTACCTGAAAAAGAATTCAGAATAATGATAGTAAAGATGATTCAAAATATTGGAAATAGAATAGAGAAAATACAAGAAACGTTTAACAAGGACCTAGAAGAACTAAAGAACAAACAAACAATGATGAACAACACAATAAATGAAATTAAAAATTCTCTAGAAGGGATCAATAGCAGAATAACTGAGTCAGAAGAACAGATAAGTGACCTGGCAGATAAAATAGTGGAAATAACTACTGCAGAGCAGAATAAAGAAAAAAGAATGAAAAGAACTGAGGACAGTCTCAGAGACCTCTGGGACAAGATTAAACTCACCAACATTCGAATTATAGGGGTCCCAGAAGAAGAAGAGAAAAAGAGAGGGACTGAGAAAATATTTGAAGAGATTATAGTTGAAAACTTCCCTAATATGGGAAAGGAAATAGTTAATCAAGTCCAGGAAGCACAGAGAGTCCCATACAGGATAAATGCAAGGAGAAACATGCCAAGACACATATTAAACTATCAAAAATTAAATACAAAGAAAACATATTAAAAGCAGCAAGGGAAAAACAACAAATAACATACAAGGGAATCCCCATAAGGTTAACAGCTAATGCTTCAGCAGAAATGCTGCAAGCTAGAAGGAAGCGGCAGGACATATTTAAAGTGATGAAGGAGAAAATCCTACAACGAAGATTACTCTACCCAGCAAGGATCTCATTCAGATTTGATGGAAAAATTAATACCTTTACAGACAAGCAAAAGCTAAGAGAATTCAGCACCACCAAAGCAGCTTTACAACAAATGCTAAAGGAACTTCTCTAGGCAGGAAACACAAAAGAAGGAAAAGACCTACAATAACAACCCCAAAACAATTAAGAAAATGGTAATAGGAACATACATATCGATAACTACTTTAAATGTAAATGGATTAAATGCTCCAACCAAAAGACATAGACTGGCTGAATGGATACAAAAACAAGACCCATATATATGCTGTCTATAAGAGACCTACTTCAGACCTAGGGACACATACAGACTGAAAATGAGGGGATGGAAAAAGATATTCCATGCAAATAGAAATCAAAAGAAAGCTGGAGTAGCAATACTCGTATCAGACAAAATAGACTTTAAAATAAAGACTATTACAAGAGACAAAAAAGGACACTACATATTGATCAAGGCATCAATCCAAGTAGAAGATATAACAATTGTAAATATTTATGCACCCAACATAAGAGCACTTCATTACATAAGGCAAATGCTAACAGCCATAAAAGGGGAAATTGACAGTAACAATCATAGTAGGGGACTTTAACACCCAACATTCACCAGTGGACAGATCATCCAAAATGAAAATAAATAAGGAAACACAAGCTTTAAATGATACATTAAACAAGATGGACTTAATTGATATTTATAGGACATTCCATCCAAAAACAACAGAATACACATTCTTTTCAAGTGCTCATGGAACATTCTCCAGGATAGATCATATCTTGGGTCACAAAACAAGGCTTAGTAAATTTAAGGAAATTGAAATCGTATCAAGTATCTTTTCCGACCACAATGCTATGAGACAAGATATCAATTACAGAAAAAATCTGTAAAAAATACAAGTACATGGAGGCTAAACAATACACTACTTAATAGCCAAGAGATCACTGAAGAAATCAAAAGGGAAATAAAAAAATACCTAGAAACAAATGACAATGAAAACACAACAACCCAAAACCAATAGGATGCAGCAAAAGCAGTTCTAAGAGGGAAGTTTATAGCAATACAATCCTACCTTAAGAAACAAGAAACAACTCAAATAAACAACCTAACCTTACACCTAAAGCAATTAGAGAAAGAAGAACAAAAAAACCCCAAAGTTATCAGAAGGAAAGAAATCATAAAGATCAGATCAGAAATAAATGAAAAAGAAATGAAGGAAACAATAGCAAAGATCAATAAAACTAAAAGCTGGTTCTTTGAGAGATGAACAAAATTGATAAACCATTAGCCAGACTCATCATGAAAAAAAGGGAGAAGACTCAAATCAATAGAATTAGAAATGAAAAAGGAGAAGTAACAACAGACACTACATAAATACAAACGATCGTGAGAGATTACTACAAGCAACCCTATGCCAATAAAATGGACAACCTAGAAGAAATGGACAAATTCTTAGAAATGCACAACCTTCTGAGACTGAAGCAGGAAGAAATAGAAACTATGAACAGACCAATCACAAGCACTGAAATTGAAATTGTGAATAAAAATCTTCCAACAGACAAAAGCCCAGGACCAAATGGTTTCCTAGGCGAATTCTATCAAACATTTAGGGAAGAGCTAACACCTATCCTTCTCAAACTCTTCTAAAATATAGCAGAGGGAGGAACACTCCCAAACTCATTCTACAAGGCCACCATCAACCTGATACCAAAACCAGACAAAGATGTCACAAAGAAAGAAAACTACAGGCCAATATCACTGATGAACATAGATACAAAAATCCTCAACAAAATATTAGCAAACAGAATCCAACAGCACATTAAAAGGATAATACAGCATGACCAAGTGGGGTTTATCCCAGGAATGCAAGGATTCTTCAATAGACGCAAATCAATCAATGTGATATACCATATTAAAAAATTGAAGGAGAAAAACCATATGATCATTTCAAAAGATGCAGAAATAGCTTTTGACAAAATTCAACACCCATTTATGATAAAAACCCTGCAGAAAGTAGGCATAGAGGGAACTTTCCTCAACATAACAATGGCCATGTATGATAAACCCACAGCCAACATCATCCTCAATGGTGAAAAACTGAAACCATTTCCTCTAAGATCAGGAACCAGACAAGGTTGCCCACTCTCACCACTATTATTCAACATAGTTTTGGAAGTTTTAACCACAGCAATCAGAGAAGAAAAAGAAATAAAAGGAATCCAAATCGGAAGAGAAGAAGTAAAGCTGTCACTGTTTGCAGATGACATGATACTATACATAGAGAATCGTAAAGATGCTACCAGAAAACTACTAGAGATAATCAAGGAATTTGGTAAAGTAGCAGGATACAAAATTAATGCACAGAAATCTCTTGCATTCCCATACACTAATGATGAAAAATCTGAAAGTGAAATTAAGAAAACACTCCCATTTACCACTGCAACAAAAAGAATAAAATATCTAGGAATAAACCTACCTAAGGAGACAAAAGACCTGTATGCAGAAAATTATAAGACACTGATGAAAGAAATTAAAGATGATACAAATAGATGGAGAGATATACCATGTTCTTGGATAGGAAGAATCAATATTGTGAAAATGACTATACTGCCCAAAGCAATCTACAGATTCAATGCAATCCCCATCAAACTACCATTGGCATTTTTCACAGAAATAGAATAAAAATTTTCACATTTTGTATGGAAACACAAAAGACCCTGAATAGCCAAAGCAAGCCTGAGAAAGAAAAACGGAGCTGGAGGAATCAGGCTCCCTGACTTCAGACTATACTACAAAGGTACAGTAATGAAGACACTATGGTACTGGCACAAAAACAGAAATATAGATCAATGGAACAGGATAGAAAGTCCAGAGATAAGTCCACGCACATATGGTCACCTTATCTTTGATAAAGGAGGCAAGAATATACAGTGGAGGAAAGACAGCCTCTTCAATAAGTGGTGCTGGGAAAACTGGACAGCTACATGTAAAAGAATGAAATTAGAACACTCCCTAACACCATACATAAAAATAAACTCAAAATGGATTAAAGACATAAATGGAAGGCCAGACACTATCAAACTCTTAGAGGAAAACAGGCAGAAAACTCTATGACATAAATCACAGCAAGATCCTTTTTGACCCACCTCCTAGAGAAATGGAAATAGAAACAAAAATAAACAAAGGGGACCTAGGAAACTTAAAAACTTTTGCAAAGCAAAGGAAACCATAAACAAGACCAAAAGACAGCCCTTAGAATGGGAGAAAATATTTGCAAATGAAGCAACTGACAAAGGATTAATCTCCAAAATTTACAAGGAGCTCATGCAGCTCAATATCAAAAAAAACAAACAACCCAATCCAAAAATGGGCAGAAGACCTAAATAGACATTTCTCCAAAGAAGATATAGTTTGCCAACAAACACATGAAAGAATGCTCAACATCATTAATCATTAGAGAAATGCAAATCAAAACTACAATGAGATATCATCTCCCACCAGTCAGAATGGCCATCATCAAAAAATCTACAAACAATAAATGCTGGAAAGGGTGTGGAGAAAAGGGAGCCCTCTTGCACTGTTGGTGGGAATGTAAACTGATACAACCACTATGGAGAACAGTATGGAGGTTCCTTAAAAAACTAAAAATAGAACTACCCTACAACCCAGCAATCCCACTACTGGGCATATACCCTGAGAAAACCATAATTCAAAAAGTCATGTACCAAAATGTTCATTGCAGCTCTATTTACGATAGCCAGGGCATGGAAGCAACCTAAGTGCCCATCAATAGATGGATAAAGAAGATGTGGCACATATATACAATGGAATATTACTCAGCCATAAAAAGAAAGGAAATTGAGTTATTTGTTGTGAGATGGATGGACCTAGAGTGTGTCATACAGAGTGAAGTAAGTCAGAAAGAGAAAAACAAATACCGTATGCTAACACATATATATGGAATCTAAGAAAAAAAAAAGGTCATGAAGAATCTAGGGGCAAGACGGGAAGAAAGACACAGACCTACTAGAGAATGGACTTGAGGATATGGGGAGGGGGAAGGGTAAGCTGTGACAAAGTGAGAGGGTGGCATGGACATACATACACTACCAAACATAAAATAGATAGCTAGTGGGAAGCAGCCGCATAGCACAGGGAGATCAGCTCGGTGTTTGTGACCACCTAGAGGGGTGGGATAGGGAGGGTGGGAGGGAGAGATTCCGAAGAGGGAAGAGATATGGGAACATATGTATATGCATAACTGATTCACTTTGTTATAAAGCAGAAACTTAACACACCTTTGTAAAGCAATTATACTCCAATAAAGATTTTTTTAAAAAACGAAAAGAAAAAAGCAATGGTCCCCATTCTGGTGTATGTACATCAGAAATTTGGTATCATTTCCCTCCCCCTACCCTTTTTCAAAGTATCTCTCAAGACAAGTACTAAAAAGTACTCCTTTGGTAGTAGTAACACCTCTTGTTTAGGGTACTTTTGAGTTAAAAGTTGGCAAATGGTCTTTTTAGGAAGGTAGAAGTAGTAATCATTATAAAATCATTCAATCATTCATAAACTAAAAATAAAATGGTAATTTATTGGCCCAAAATAGAGGAGGACAGAGGTCTGAATAAAGGTACCCTTGTGACTGGGATATAACATAGAACTGGAACTAGATAGGTCATTCACCTCTGGTGCCTTTGGGTTGGAGGTTGTGGGTCTCTATTGAGTGGTGTCTAGTGCTAAGTGTCACAGAGGCATCGACAAAGCTCGTCTCCATAACAACAGTAGATTTTACTCTATGTTAAGATAGTCCTGTTAAATTTTTGAAAAAATGTTTTATATTTTATTTTTTGATTCTTAGGTTGATATTGTGATTTGATTTTATTAAAAAATTTTTATTGGGGTACAGTTGATTTACAATGCTGTGTTAGTTTCAGGTGTACAGCAAAGTAAATGTCCATCAGTAAAGGAATGGATAAAGAAGATGTGGTACATATATACAATGGAATATAACTCAGCTCTAAAAAAAATAAAATAATGCCATTTGCAGCAACATGGATGGACCTAGAGATTGTCATACTGAGTGAAGTAAGTCAGACACAGAAAGACAAATATCACATGGTATTGCTTATATGTGGAATCTAAAAGAAAGCCTACCAATGAATTTATCTACAAAACAGAAATAGAGTTACAGATGAAGAAAATAAACTTATGGTTACCAGGGGGTAAGGGAAGGGCGATAAATTGCAAGATTGGGATTGACACATACACACTATATAATATAGATAACTAATAAGGAACTACTGTATAGTACAGGGGACTATACTCAATACTCTGTAATGGACTATATGGGAAAAGAAGCTAAAAAAGAATGGATATATGTATATGTATAAAAGATAGACCTTTTAAACAACCCGAACAAGTGTTCTGTTGATTATCAGCCATACAGTCAGGCAGCTATTTCTTTTTTGTCAGGGGTAGCCAAGGCAGAGGAGTCAATATATGTGCCTTCCCTGCTGAGGTGGGATCAGACATGCTCCCTCAGCACTTTTGTCTGTTCTTATTTCTCTCATTTCACTCTGTGATCAGTAAACAAAATACATACCAGGGAAGAAAGAGTTGAAGAAGTTGCTAGGATTTCTAAGGAAGAAGAATCCAAATCTTTCCTGCTTTTAGGCAAGAGAATGTTTTAGTATTAATGAAAAGAGATGGTTAAATTACAGCCCATCAAATTTCAAATACAGTTCCAAAGTGTGTCTAAAATGATCCAAAGAAAACAAAATTCCTCCTGTCCTTATCTATAAATTCTGCAGGCTGATCCTATGTTCTCATCTCATTACTGTTTCTTGTTCTGCCCCAGAAAGGATTAGGGTCTAACATTAAACAAATAGTATACAATGAAGAACAGATATAATGTATACTCATGAAATTCTGAGTTCAGAGCAAGAGGAAGGTAAGTTGTTAGCCCAGCAGATGAGTCTTACTGACAGGAAGAGAGACCTTTTCTAATTCATCCATAGAAGGTGCTGAAAATGTCCTCTAATATATTTTGAGATGAGGTTTTGGTGGTATAAAAATCTTGTGGTTAATACGGCATATTGTTGTTGCTAATTTTCCTCCTTTCTAGGACCACAAAAGCAGAGCTAAGTATAGACATATTTATTTCTTCATTAGAAGCTTTACATGTTATTATATTCTATTGTAAATGAACGACAAAGAAAAATACCAAATCCCTTGATGCAGGCCATGTTACAGATCCATGTATACCTATGCTTTCCTTTTTCCTATTCTCTCAATCCTTGCGCCCATTTTTTCTTTTTTGCATTTGAGGCTTGCCCTTACATTGCCAGATTATTTCTGGTGGTGGGAGCCCTTGTGACATTACTTTGTCCATCCACGCTGTCTAGTTTGATACAAACTCCCAAGGGGCCTTTCTCCTACCAATGATGGTGACTGATTGAATTAAAAATGATGACTTTTGTATTATGACATAAAATCTGGAGTCAAAATGAACTTTTAGCTTTATAAATAACTCATAATTATGAGGCAAATAAATATATGTATTTCCCTTTCTGAAGTATAACTAAAGGCTCTAGAGGTCCTAAGTTTGTCTTCAATTGTTGTATTGAAACTGCATAAATGCAGTTCATTAGGCATTTCTTTTCTCAGTTCCAACAAAAACCACCCTAAAATCTTCTATGGTGTATAGCAGATCCTGGCATCCCACATGAAAGCAACTGCTCACATGTTAGGGACTTAAATTGAAAATCCAGACTGGGAAATGTCTGTGAGTGACATGAAACTTGGGTGAATTCATTCAACTTAGGAGTTACTGCTGGTCCAATGGATCCAAGGTAAAGGTCATTACTGACCCACTCAAGGGTCATCAAGAGTTCCAGGGTAGTCTCTTGGATATCTGGAAACCTGGATTATTTGACCTGAGTATGACCTAAAGCTTGGCAAATTCTTCCATACTTATTCTAGGTTGGATGCAGATCTCCAAGTCACTCTCATCTTCCTTCTTCCTTTTGTTAAAGTTCAGATTCTTGGTATATTTTCATTACACGATATGGACAAGGTTACACATGGGTTGAGAGCACACTGTAGTGCAGTAACTAAAGTGTTGTCTTAATATTGGTCTCTCTTACAAACCATGAAAGGCCAATATGCTGTTATCTGGGGCAGTTCATGGGAAAGTTGACATAATAATGCTTTCATGATTCAATTTATAAATGGGCCATTTCACTGGCATAGTAGGGAGGACACTAAGAAACATTTGAAAATGTAAATAGTTTTTGTTTCAGAGAACAACTTTATCTTGCCAACTCATTAATATTTCTTCAATATGTAGCTAAATCTCTATCACACTAAGTTCATACATAATCTAGGAAGACTGACTTAGAAAGTCCCAACATACAGTCTGTTTTCCATATCCATGGATGCCATTTTATACATGAGACTTGAACATCTGTGAAGTTTGGTATTTGTGGGAGTCCTGGAACCAATCTCCCATGGAAACTAAGGGACAACTATATATATATTTCTACTATAAAATGGCAACAACAATTCTGGTTCAAATATCAGAACCTAAGCAAAAAGAAACACCTAAAATATAATAAAAATGTATTACCTATGTATATAGCTATATACAGACCTTCCTTGACTTATGACGGGGTTACATTCTGATAAACCCATCATAAGTTGGAAATATCTTAAGTAAAGAATGCATTTAATACACCTAACCTACTGAACATCACAGCTTAGCCTAATGTACCTTAAACGTGCTCAAACACATTAGCCTACTGTTAGGCAAAACCATCTAATGCAAAGCCTATTTTATAATAAAGTGTTGAATATCTCATATAATTTATTGACTACTGTATTGAAAGTGAAAACCAGAATGGCTGGGTGGGTACAGATGGTTGTAAGTGTATGGGTTGTTCACCCTCGTGACTGCATGGGTGACTGGGAGCTGCAGCTTGCTGCCACTACCCACCATCAGGGGAGCGTGTGGCATTGCATAACTTTAGACCAGGAAAAGATCAAAATTCAAAATTCGAAGTAAGATTTCTACTGCATACATATCACTTTCGCACCATCATAAAGTCAAAAAATTGTTAAGTGGAACCACTGTAAGTCGGGGACTGTCTGTCTATCAAACCCACCAAATCAAGATTGTGCAATGATGCTGTTTACTTCAGTTTCATTATAGTATTTTTTGGAGATTCCTATTTTTGTACATAGAAGGGAATGACATCATATAAATGAAGCAGACAAACAGAAAAGTGCAGAGGGTGAATGCAAGATGCCCATATACTGTCTACCAAGAATTGCCAGTTGTGAAAGGATCTGACATGCTAATATCCACTCATTTGGACTCGTTACTGAGACACTAAGAGCTTGATGGCTGGCAGGCACTACATTAAGTGCGGTTACTGAGGCCCCCCAATATTGACAGAGTGCCAGATTCTAGGAAACTATTGATGTACACAGCTGGCCACAGTTCCAGACACCTCTCAGACAGAGTCTTTAAATGTCACAGATAAATGAATTTTCATGAAACTGTAAGAGAGAAAGGAAGAGAAAGAAGAGAGAAAATACAGAATGGGAAGCAGGGTAAGAAAAAAAAAAGAAGAAGAAAATCACTTTTATACCACTGACATGAAAGCATGTGGCATCCCATCTCTAAGAGCCTTACAAAGGATGTGAGATCAAGCCTTCTGAATGCATTCTGTTACCAAACACTAAATCACGTTTAATAATTTCACTGTGTATTTAAAAAGTTAAGGGAGATACATGTTAAAGAATAGTGTCAATGAACTATTTCTGAACAAAATTTGGTTCAAATATAAATATTATAAAACTCAATCTTAAAAAATTCAGAATAAAATGAAGTAAGGGAATCACAGGTACAAATAAACATGAGAAAGACTCCTAAGCAGTTTTCTCTGTATATTAGAGGTTAAAAGTCAAGGTGCCATGAAATCCGCTTTTTGCCAAGGCACAGATGTGTCCTCTGACAGTTTCCTTTCCAGAGTCCCACTGAAAGCAGTGACACCTAGTGGGTTTATAACAAGATATTGAGGAATATCTCTCTCTCCCTGCCTTTCCACAGAAAACACCTACCAGGGAAATATATGAGATAAGTCAGTTACTTGACACACGATAACGGAAATGAGCCATGGTTATAACTAGAACAACCAAGTGTTCCTTAGAAATCATATGTAACTCAATACACTAAATGTAAATGAAGCTTTTTCACTTTGAAAGTCTTCCATCTGCTGAGGGCACCTTCCCTTGACCTTGATGCACTGTGTCATTAAAAGCAACCACATTTTTCAAGGTTAGAATAGTTAGAATATGGCTTGCTTGTGCATTTACTTTTCCGTATTAGAGTTGTGCGATCTCCACATTTTACATAGAGCAATCATGCCAATGCCCACAAACAAAATTCTTCCTCCTATTCAAAAGCACATGGGTAATTTTTTTAACCTGTAGCAATATGGTTTTGAAATCCCCACTTGCCTTATTACTAGCATCACAGTAAGTCTTGATATAAATTACTTTTCCATATCTGGTTCTCTCTGTCTTAGGTACCTGGGACATTAGCAGGTACTTGGAGAATAAAGTTCCATAGCTCAAATATTCAAAAGGGGTTTTGTTTCTGCATCAACTTTTCAGTGATTTCTTAGTGCTTTTCTTTCTTACGTTAGGACATAAAATGAAAGAATTTAGAGTTCCTGCCATGGGAAAAATAATTATTTTCTCTGTTTTTGAAGGCTTTTATTTTGCAGACAAAATCAGTTTTAACTCAAATGGATGCAGTAAAATCTCAGATACTGTAATCAGTGACTGCGTTAAAACTCTCAAGAAGTATGCCAACTTCCATTTGAGGCCACAATTCAGCCAGAATCACAAAGAGACATTATCCACCTTACCTCTGGCCATTCTAATATTTTACACTGTAAAATTATAGATCAAGACAATCATCTCTAACATGTTCACACATACATAGATACACACACATACAGTCATTTTTTTCTCCTGTGTCTGTATAATAAGCAGAGGTTTTGGTTTACTCTAGGCTGAGGTCTAGCAAATACATAAAAATGGGTATTAAATTTTTCTGATTATAAAAGTAATAGTGTTCACCAAATATTCAGCAACTGATTAGACACCTGTGGTATACCCCTACAAGGAGTACTGTGAAGTTGTTAAAGAGAATAAAGTAGGGCTTCCCTGGTGGCGCAGTGGTTGAGAATCCGCCTGCCGATGCAGGGGACACGGGTTCGTGCCCCGGTCCGGGAGGATCCCACATGCCGCCGAGCGGCTGGGTCCGTGAGCCATGGCCGCTGAGCCTGCGCGTCCGGAGCCTGTGCTCCGCAACGGGAGAGGCCACAACAGTGAGAGGCCCAAGTATCAAAAAAAAAAAAAAAAAGAGAATAAAGTAGATTTATATGCTATATGACAAGATCTAAGACATATATGATATGGTCCCTCTTATATGAATAAAATGAGGACACATATAGATATATACTGGCATATACATAAACACATTTTTTTGTGGGTGAGGAAGTACAAGACACTTTTGGTTGAAGGGATGAGGAGAATTTTACTTCTAATTAAATATTTTTCAATTATATGTTTAAAAATTAATGCCAAGGTGCTGGGAAAACTGGACAACCTCATGTAAAAGAATGAAATTAGAACATTCTCTAACACCATATACAAAAATAAACTCAAAATGGATTTAAGACCTAAATGTAAGACCAGATACTATAAAACTCTTAGAGGAAAACATAGGCAGAACACTCTTTGACATAAATTGTAGCAGCATTTTTTGGGGGATCTGTCTCCTAAAGTAAAGAAACTAAAAGCAACAATAAACAAATGGGACCTAATGAAACTTAAAAGCTTTTGCACAGCAAAGAAAACCATTGACAAAACGAAAAGACAACCTACCGAATGGGAGAAAATATTTGCAAATGATATGACTGATAAGGGGTTAATATCCAACATATATAAACAGCTCATACAACTCAATATAAAAAAAAAGTCCAATTAAAAAATGGGCAGAAAAACTGAATAGACATTTTTCCACAGAGGACCTGCAGATGGCCAATAGGCACATGAAAAGCAGCTCAACATCACTAATCATCAGGGAAATGCAAATCAAAACCATAATGACATATCACCTCACACCGGTCAGAATGGCTATCATCAAAAAGAACAGAAATAACAAAGGCTGGCAAGGATGTGGAGAAAAGAGAACCCTTGTACATTGTTGATGGGAATGTAAATTGGTGCAGCCGCTGTGGGAAACAGTACGGAAGTTTCTCAAAAAACTAAAAATAGAACTACCATATGACCCAGCAATTCAACTCATGGGTATATATCTGACAAAAACAAAAACACTAATTTGAAAAAATAAATGCACTTCAATGTTCATAGCAGCATTATTTACAATTGCCAAGATATGGAAGCAACCTAAGTGTCTATCAACATATTAATGGATAAAGAAGATGTAGCATACATATATATATATATATATATATACATATATATATATATATATATATATATATACGTATGGAATACTACTCAGCAATAAAAAGAAGGAAATTTTGCCATTTCCAGCAACATGGATGGATTTGGAGGGTATTATGCTAAGTGAAATAAGACAGACAGAGAAAAACAAATACTGTATGATATCACATATGTGGAATCTAAAAAATGCAACTAGTGAATAAAACAAAAAAGAAGCAGAATCAGATACAGAGAACAAACTAGTGGTTACCAATGGGGAGAAGGAAGGGGGGGAGGGGGCAATATAGGGGTAGGGAATTAAGAGATACAAATTATTAGGTATATAATACAAATTATTAGGTATATAATAAACTACAAGGATATATTGTACACAGGAAATATAGCCAATATTTTATAGCTGTAGGTGGAGTATAACCTTTAAAAATTGTGAATCACTATATTGTACACCTACAACTTATATAATATTGTACATCAATTATACTTCAATTAAAAAATTAATGCCAATAAGGCTATCTAAGTGGCAAAGTTATGAGGAATTTTTTCCTTGTTTTTCTCTTGTTTACAATATATGATATTTTAACAGAAAAAAATCTCCCAAATAAATTTTGTAAAAGTAGTTCATGTTAGTTATAAGAAATTTGAGAGCGCTAAAAAAGCATAAATAAAGCAAAGGAAAAAAAAAAAAAGAAAACCCATAATTCTCTGACCCAACAATAACCACTGTTGAATTTTTGGTGGGTTGTGTCCAGCTTGCAGTCTCTTCTCTGCTCTACTTTAGGAGTAAGAAGGATCCTTTTCGTTCTTTTATGCAGAGGGACCCAAAACAGCTCTACAGCTGTTTTGTTATATAGCTTCCTGAACACCCTCCAACACCACAGTGTTTTATTTCTAGGACATTCTCGGAGCAGCATGAGCTATATGTGACACTTCTCATATTTCATAGGTCTTCCTTCATCTGGAATTGCTCCCTGAAAAGCATGATTCCTGTGCCACCTCATGATCTCCGTGGAGTTGGAGCAGGGGGGACCTCATGACACCACACAATTATTTGCACTGAAATCATTTAGAGAGGACTCAGAAATGCTCTGTTCTTCTGAAAATACAGAGATGCTTCTCTGCAAGTTACCCAGCCTTAGAACATCTTCAAAAGTGAAGGATGAACACAGAGAGGTGATATTCTTGGTGTTATTTTTTAGGCTATGGACCTAATGATTTCAACACCTTCAAATACTTTATTTGGTCAGGATCATTTTCTGAAGAAGGGTATTAACCCTCTCTTCCACGCAGATACCTGAGTGTTACTGTTACTGTACATCCTTTAAGTACCTTATCCTCCTTTCAACAAATTTACGCATCTTCCACCTTTGTTGCTGCTGTTATTGAAAATAAGATGATAATGATAATCCTTATTTTTATTATGGCTAACTTCCATTGATTGATTTCTATGGGTTGGGCAGTTTACTTACACTATTTTCATTCAATTCTCAAAATACTTCTGTCGTTGTTGTTATTATTATTATTCCTATTTTATAGATGAAAAAACTCAGACTCAGGAATGTTGGAAAACTGCCTAGTGTCACCGATCTAGTAAGCAGATGAAGACTCAAATCTACATCAGATTGATTTCAAACCTTCCTTAAGATCATTTTCCAGATTAGATTTATGTGACTCCTTACTCTGTATGCCCAGAGCTTTCTTATCTCTCTAGTATCTTTCTAATGCTCGTGTGTGTGTGTGTGTGTGTGTGTGTGTGTGTGTGTGAGTGTTTGAGAGAGACAGAGACAGAGAGAGAACTTCAAATAAAATGTTATAAAATTTTTCTAGAACTCTATTTTCCTCACCTCTAAAATTGATAGCACCTACATCAGAGGTTTATTGTGAGGACCAAATGAGATAATATAAGTGAAAACACTTAGTACATCTAAAATAAAACATCATCCTTATTGCTGTACAAGGTTTCCTCTTTCGCATAATGGATGTGTTCTAGAGAAGGTGATTATGAAAATGTATAGGCTTAACTTCTATTATCAAATCACAGAGCAACTGCATTATAAAATCATAGAAAAATAGACTCCTAACAGATTGAGATGAAGACTTGATGTAAGGCAGGGGTTCAGGTAGAGGTTGGGTCTATGAATGTTATACTGGGAGCAGTCTGTGTTGGCAGCACTTTCTAGATACTCTTATCTCCCTTTCCTCAGCCTCCTTGGTCTGGTAATTTCTTGATCTACTCTAGCAGTTTACAGAGATGATTTCCTTCTTTTCCTTTGTCTGGTTATGAAGTCCAATGATATTTGTATGCAACAATACTTCACCTGATGGCCCTATCCCATACATGATGTACAACAGTTAGAAATTTCCTTTAATTTGAGATTCCCAATTAGGTAAATTCATTAGTGCCCTATTTACTCTGTATGTTTGGTTATAAGTTTCACTCACATATATTAATACTATTTGCATTAGCTTCATCATGTTTATTATTTTGAAAGGCTTCTGGGTCAGAAACCATGTCTTCTACTTTTTTGGAAACCCTAAACTTACTAGTGAGTCCTATAAATAAAATGAAACTTTAAATAGTACTGACTTCATCTTCAAATCATAACTAAACCTGACTCTGGGCTTGAAGTGCTATTTTCTCCCTGTAGTCTCATCAGATATGAGTGTGTCATGTTACTAACTGAGGCCAAGCTATATGCTCCCACAATTCACTTATAACAACAGCTACATCTTGGTGCTTGCCTTTTCTTGAGGTACCAGGACTTATTCTTAAATCAATGCCTTAATTTTTTCTCTCAGCACAGCCTTTACTTGTGGAAAACATTCAGAAAGAATGGAATTTAAAAAATAAACTATGTGCTGCCCAAACCTTGGGAAAAGCAGTGTTGTTTGAAAGCATCAGATTCAACTAATCAGAGGCACAAAAGCCTTATTAAATGTATTCACTTTCTTATCTTTAGAGCTCAGGTAGGAAACAAGATCCAATCTCAGCATACCAATGGGTATCGAGTGAGAGAGGTCGGCAGAGTCTACACCGTTATAGGGTAGCTTGGACACATCAGCTAGAAGTATTCTTAAATTCTAAAAGGAGATCTTGTTCCAGATTATCTCACACATGACAGCAGCCTGGGAAGCCACCAGACAGCCTCCCTTGTTATAGACCAATTCAAACAAGGCTCATTTATATTTTATTTAATATTTTGTCATAAGAAGACTATAGGATCTACTCAAGACCACTTTTATTTTACTGCTTGTTCATATTCCCATATCTGTCTGCTATCCCCTCATTTTATCATTCATCCATTTATTCAGTATATAATAAACATCAAGTACCTTAGGGGATGGGTAGATAGATAGATGATTGATAAATAGATAATCAATAGATAGATAGGTAAATAAATAACAGATAGTTAGCTAGATACAATTTATGAGTAATGACCTCAAGAAATGGCTAAGGAAGGAGATTTCAGATGGAGAATCCTTTAAACTAGGTATTAAAGGATAGATGGGATTTCAAAGTATAGAAAGGGAAGAGAAATCATTTTGAGCAGAATAAACATATGAACAAAAAGGTTATCATGCAGTGGGAAAAGCAAATCATTTGGTTTGTGAAAGGGAGTAGCAAGAAATAAAATTGGTAATGTTTAGGCAAATTAGGGCTAGATCACAGAGGAACTTGAGTGCCAACCAAAGAACATCAGTCTGGCAATAATCTAAGTCTGAAGAAAGTTCAGTTAACAACCTAGAATCATTATAATTTCAGTAGAGCATACTGTTATACATCACAGACTCTGAGGCTTTGGGTTCCATAGGGGAGATGCTATATTAGTGGTAAAGAAAATGTCTTCATATCTAATGTCTTACTCCAGCTAAGATTATTGTGTTTCATCTATTAAGATTAATCATATCACAAAACAAGAATCTTACCAGCTCCTAATCACATTGACATCGGTCCTTCATTCTCAATAATAAATCCTATAGAGTTGCCTAAAGGCTGATGGTGAGACTGGCTTAGATGAGAGAGGTGAGTAACCTAAGCACATGTGAGATGTCTGTTGAAAAGTTTGGTATAAGCTGTTATTTGAATTTGAATAGAACCAATATGTTCATAAATAATTGGTTACTTATGTAAGTTTAGTTCTGGTTCTTCCTATGATACAGAAAGTCATTTTAGTATCTTTGGAACTCTGAGATATCCTTACATATCCTTTAAAGGTCATTGCTGAATGTGTAGGATTCCCTGATTCTAGTCATCAAAGAAACACCCCTTTCCCAGCACTTCCTATCCCCCTCCCTCTTTCTTGCTCTCTGTTGTACACACAGACTTCTGATATGCTTTATATTTTATGCATGCATTTGTTTATTTTCTGCCTTTCTCCTCTAAATATCAGCTCTTTGAAGACAAGAATTTTTTTAATGTGTCTGTTTTGTTCACTGTGTAACCCCAGCACCTAAAACAGATACTTGTTGAAAGAACACTTTTGAACCTGAAGGAAAAATATAGAAGAGTGTGAGCAAATATTAACTGGAATGTGGGAAAATAAAACTTTCTACATAAAGCCTCTCTCTAAAAGTTCATATGCCATATCATATGAAAATATCATCAGCTAATAACTTCATGAACTAATTTTCTATAGTACTCAAACATTTAAAAATGTATCTATTTGCTTTTTTACTGTTTTTGAGATAATGATCTCATTCTTTCCATTGACTACAGATGGAAATTATGGCAAGGAGAGATGCTCTGGGGTATACCAGATGAACTCAAGTCTTCTGACTCCAAGGGCTAGGTTCTATGCTCTATTTTATACCAGTTTGTATTTCATAATTAATAAGATTTTAGTGCTGAATTGTATAAGATACTAGAATTTGAACCAATAAATAATGCCATTAGCTTATAGCCTCTCTGCTAGCATGGGGCCTTCTCATGGAAACAAACAAAAAGCAAAAATAAACAAACAGCAATATAGAAAGAGGAAAGGTGAAGACCTCAAAAGGCTAAACATTGTTATTCTTAATTTTCCTTTTAAAATCCAGATTGGCTCCTTCATCATAATTGTATTGCAACCTGCTGGCAGAAAGGAATGAGATTTAGTATGCTATGCAAATGATAGCAGGTTAGCCACAGCTTATGAAGCTCTGGGAACATTATGGCTTTTCTTTCCTAGATCCTCTTTTATCCTGAAAATATCTTTTGGATTAAAAAATCTCATTCAATAGATGTATTTTTCAATATAAAAATCTAAGCTATCAAAGTACTAAAAGAAAACATTGGCAAATCCTTTCATAATCTTGGCATGGGGAAGGACTGTCGACCTGATTTATTATCTAGAAGCCATAATAGAAAAGATTGGCAAATCTGATTATATTAAAAGCAAACTTCTGTATGGCAAAAAAATATATACATCATAAGCAAAGTAATTAAAAGACAAACTGGGAAAAATATTTGCAACACATATAGAAAAAAGAACTATCTCCTTAATGTATAAATAGCAAGACATCAATAAGAAAAGACCAAGAACCCAATCAAAAGACATGGCAAAAGATGAACAGACACCTAATAAAAAAACAAACAGCAAAATCATTAAACATATCAAAAGATGCTTGGCATCATTCATAATAAGGAAAAGGCAAATTGAAAATACAGTGAGATATCTTTTACCTATACAACTGGCAAAAATCCAAAGTTTGAAGAAACACTACTTTGTTGAGGCTGGGTGTAAAAAGGCACTTTCATATATTGCTAATGGGAGTAGTCAGTTATACAAACACTTTTGAGATCCATTTGGCAAAGTTTCTCAAAATTTAAGATGCATGTAATCCTTTGACCAACAATTTTACTTCTAAGAATTTATCCTGCAGAAAATCTGCATGTCTATGAAATGATTTATGTACAAGGTTGTTCACTGGAGCATTGTTTGAAATGACAAAAATTGTTTATAAATAGGAACTGGTAGAATAAACTATGATACATTTACATAATGGAATACTGTGCAACTGAATAAAAGATTAATGTAGCTCTCTATGTACTGCTATGAAAAGATCTCCAAGATATACTGGAGAATGCAAAATTGAAAACTGCATTGAAAATGCAATGAAAAATTTGAGATTGACTAATTCAAGAATAATATCATATAAAAGTGAAAATGAAAGTGTTCTGGCCATGATAAAATGGTTCTCTTGCTCCTCGACCTTTAGCCACTGGTGTAGCCAACATTTGGGCAAATGTGGCCAGTATTTAGCATCACTGGGACTCCATCACCATAAACCATAACATGCTCTAGGTTCTTCCCTCCCTAGCTCTGTAGCATTCTTATGATGTTATGATGTATGATGCTCTTTTGTAAGCTCAATGGAATTTTTAGTAAAATGTAAAATGTCATTAAATGTTTCAGCTATGAACTAGTTGGGATAAATCCTATCTAAAAGCCTGGGGTGATTCCCCATATGTTCTACTTTCCACTTGTTGAGTGGAGAAGATCTGGTAATCCACTTGATGATATATAAGAAGAAGAAAACACATTTCTCTAGGAATTTAAATGTATGAGATTACTGAAAATAATGAGTGTAACATATGCATTTGATAATATTTATCAAGATTCTAAAGTGCTCAGGTGATGGCTTCAGTAGCCATAAGATTATTAACATGAGGCAGAATATAGCATTAGGTTGATGATGTATGTTGAATACTTGGGGGTTCCTAAAGGAGAAGCCTGTATAAACAGTGCATTATAATTAATATTAAATTTAATAATAGCAGCAGCCTACTTTTTGTGAAGTAATCAACACATTCATTCATTACTCAGAAATTATAGCATAAGTCCAACAAACTGTTTCTCCAAAGGTTTCCTCATATATGTAGTCAAAGTGCTATCTGGAACAAACTAGAGGTCACAGAAAAGAGCATGTGTTAAACTCCTAAATTTGATTTCTCATTTCCTTTGTTCAATTACTTTTTTGGTAAACAGATAACCAATGGGTTATACATTCTGGGTAGAAGTGTCTTCTTATGGGTTGTGTTATTTATTTCAGGCAATTATTTTAAAACAAGGAGGTAGGTAGGTAGGGAGTATTGATTGATTGGTTGATTCATTCTTCATTAGTTAAACACCCAGTACATTCTGGGTATTTTGCTAACATTAAAGATGCAAAGATAAAGGCTACAGTCCCTGCCCTGAAATATTTCAGTCTATTAGGAAGAAGGTAAAGTAACTATCCAAATAATTATAACATGGGGTGACCCCTGCTATAAATGAGTTAAGCATAAATTACCATGGGAGAACAGAGGTGTGGGACCCTGACTTTTAATGAGGAGAGATGGAAAGGGTCACCAGGTAGAGGTGACAGAAAAAATATTACAGAGCAAGGCAAAATATAGTCCATGCAGGGAAATGCAGGTGGTTCCAGACAGAGCTCTGGGTAGCACTTGGGAATATGCTACCCAGAAGTGGGTTGGGCTCACCCAGGTTGTGATAGAAGCACCACTTTAGATAAGGTGATCAGGGAAGGCTGAGGACATGAATGAAGGGAAAGAGTCAGCCATACAAAGCTCAGGAAGAAGAGCATTCCCAGCTGAGAACTGTACTTAGTGTACAGATAAGTCTATTCCCAGGAGTGGTTAGAGAGCTAGGGGCTCTGATTCCTGGTTGTCAGAGATGAGCAGAACTATTCCAAATACTATTCCCCTGACTATTATCTAATCTCTTTTGTTGTCTCTGGAACCATGGCTCTTTCCCGTCAATGAATTCATTCAGTCCCTGTAATCAACTCTGATTAGTGTTGTTTAACATCAATCTTTTCTACTTTTTTTCAAAGAAAAATACCAATCAGTCCTGCACACCCTGCATGTTAAAAGCAGCACCTCTCCTGCTGACTTACCGTTCTCTTAATCAAAAGGGCAGGAGGAAGCAGTTGGGATTCGCTTTTCTTTTTTTTCTTTCAAAGTACACAAATGTCAACTTCCTCAAGGATGTTTGGCATAGAGGAGTTCAGTCATGTTACGTACAAAGTCAGCTTGATCAAAAGGTTGCAGGCTGCCCACTGCTAAAATGGAGCGAGAAAAGGAAACCGAGGGCTTCTCTGAAGTGTGAATGAGTGCATAGGCCACTGTCACATGTGTATTTACACTGAGGACATGCTGAGCCTACAAGGGAGCTCAGGAAATGTAAACCTCTATTGCTACACTTCTCTATCTTCACCTTCAAAACTCGAGCGGCACTTTCTTTTAATTTTCTACTTTTATTGTTGTACTCAGCTAAGGACTTTCCATTTAGTTTTGTAGCAAAGCCAAGTCATGGACATGTATATGTATTTAAAAAATTTTTTTGGACTACCAGTCCTCCAATATTTAGCTGAAGAGTATTACCATCCTTGCCTCCATGGACTTGAAAGTGTTAGCATGGAGAACAGGCACCAGGTTATTCATTCATTCACTCATACCTTCTCTTACTCTTTCAACAAGTCAGTATCCATGATGTGGTTGTCAATGTGACAAACCCTTGTCAACAGTTCCCATGGAAGACACATCTAGCTGTCAAAAGAAGAAAATAAATTTTCCAAAAAGTTTATTATCTTAGATTAAATTGTAACTCAATTTGGTTTCAGAAATAGGTAGCAAGTCTGTAAATAATACTTATTGTACATGTCTAAACCTGAACACACATTCCCATCAAGCGCAGAAGTCATCATATATGGTCCCCAAACAAAGTTACAGAAGTTATTTCATATTCATAACAATGTAGAGCTTGCATAGTTCACAAACAACATTTTGTGCACCTCATCATTATTCTAATGTGAAAACTAAAGTGATGGAAGATATAAGGTCACATAGCTCTTAGCTTCAGCCAGAACTAGAACTCAAGCTCCAAATTCCTAATCTAAGGACTTTTATTTCATGATATGACCATTTATTAGGTAGGGATGAGGGGTGGGGAAGAGGGGAATACAAAGTCTTACGGTCATTGATATGGAGGGACAAGGAGAGACAAGAGATGCTTAAAAATCATTGGTATAAAGAAAGGCTCTTCTTTTACTCTCTTGAAATGCCTCTGAAATCTTGGGAAGAACATAGGAGAAGTGTATATATAAAATCATCAGTCGCCCTCTTTATATGTTCTAAAACAACCTCTTAGAGCAGTATTCCCAGACTTCCCTGATCTTAACAATCAACTACTTTCCTTGTTTCAGATACAAATGCCAAGGTCACTCCATGGAAGTTTCTGATTCTCTAGGTCTGGTGGCAGGAGGGAGGACCCAGACAAGTGCATATTTCACATGTAACCCTGATGATTCTTAGCATCAGGGATGTTTGGGAAACACTGTCCTAGAGAAACCTTTGCCACAGCATCTAGAAAATTCTTTGTTCCTAACAAATTGCCCCATTTCAGCATTTCTGTTGTGCCTTTTAAGCAGGTGCAGACTCTCATAGCAAACCATGAACTTACATGTTGATTTAACATGACTTTGATACACATACTGAGTTTTAGGGCTTTTAGTGATAGCAAAAGGTCAAATTGGGTTCTTACCTAGCTCACTTTCACAGAAGCAGCAACCTATAACTCCCAATTACCAATCCCTAATTTATTTTTTTTTAAAAAGTCTTTGCTCAGGCAACATACTTTAATTGAATACAGGATTCCTTTTTTCCATTTTCATTTCACTGTCTGTTGATCTAGTTGATCAAATTACTAATTTCTACCCTACTGAAGGTGATCTTCAGAAAGATCAGTTTGCCTTCGTTGCATAGTAAAGTTATTAAGAAGAATAATAAGAGGAAAGCATACCAAATAAAAATAACTCGGAAAAGAAAGTTCTACCTTTGAACCCAGTCCATCCCCTATTCAATGAAATATCTGTCTTATACCTTTTTGACATATAGAAATAAGCCCTTTTCACATCATCTCACCTCTCTTTGACAAGACAGTCTCTTTCTTTCCAAATTCTGTCTGAGACAAAACTCTCCTGCTTTCCCACCTACCTTTTAGAAAGGCAAAATCAGGAAGCACTGTCTCAGATGAGCTCACTTGTTGTATCTTTCAGTCAGACTTTTATTAAATGGATACTACACAAACCAACCAAAAACCAAAAATACTCCTATTACTTCTTTTGCAATAATGCCACAATCTTGAGGAAAATTGAATTTTGGGGGAAGAGAATGGTCCATGACCTCTTATAAGCATGAGAGGAAGAACAATGACAAAAAAAGAAGTCTGTTAATTGTGGCTGTACTGTAGTTATATTAAGAATTGCACAATTAATTTCCACTATCAAATTAAACTGATAAACAGGCCTAGATTAAAAACACAAGTTTGCTCTGCTTGTTTTCTTCAGTTATATACAAAGTAATCATAAATTCACTTTGCTATCACTAGTATGTTTTCACTTTGGGGGAGAAATATCTTTTTCCTCACAAGGAATATTCATACTGAGATGGTAAAGACCACGGTCAGTGATGTATATAGTTGTAGGGGTGTGATAGCTGCTAAAGTAAGCACCTAGTTTAGTAGACTATTCCCATTAGAAGCCTGAAGCACAATAATTTTTTTCCTACTGGGAAGGAGTGTGTCTCTTGAGTGGGACAGAGACTGAGAGGCAGCCTGTAGCAGGAAATACACTTAACAGGCAGAATCCAGGAGGATCAGACAGCATCTGAAAGGCGTTAGAGACGGTGCCCAGAGATAGCAGAGATGTGTGTATTCTTGAGGCACGATTGAAAGATTATAGATGGTGGGTAACCATGGTTTTAAGAGTCCATCGTCACTGGCCACAACAACATTGGCAGTCAACATTTGCAAGGTCTCTATAATTATGTCAGTGACCAGAGCTAGCCTCCCAGGTTAGGTTGGAACAACAACTAACAAGCTGCCCCTAGCCTCCTTCAGGATTCAAATGATAAAGCCACAGCAATCACAGTGGCGGTGGCGGCAGCAAGAGCACGGCCTTGACCTGCAGTTCTTGCCCATCAAAGAGCTGTGCCCTGTCTGCTCCCACTGAAAGGCAGATAAATGCAGAGATCTGTTGGCAAGTACATATTTATGTGTAGCTACAGCTCCTTCATCCAGACCTATGGAGGATGCATAACAGCTTCCAGTGGTGTAACATATGTACCCACTAATGGGGTGAGACCCATTACTCACAAATGGGTGAAAAGAAGCCACAATATGCAGGTCTTAACCCTGGTTTGTGGGCAGAAGCCTGTCATTCCGTTGCAGGCCGATAGGTCTCCTATTCAGACAGTCCATGTTTAATTTCCCAAACACCCTTCCTCTAAATGGTGCGCCACTCTACACTCTGCAGACAGACAGGTTTGACAAGCAGAGCCATCAATTTTACATTCCCTATGCAAACTGCTGGGGAAAATTAGGCTTAGTAAGTACCTGGGGTTGACTGGTTGGGGAGCCAAAAGAGTTCTTCACTTAGGAGGTATTTTCCACATCAGAACTCAAGATGGAAACCTCATGGAGGGCTGTCCCTATTCAAAATGTATGAAATCAAGAGAGTCCATAAATGTGTACTGGTGATCTACTGTGGGGCATATATTATGCTGAAACCAGAAGATAAAGAGAAAAGTAAGGCATGGTCCTGTCTAGAAGGAGCTCTGAGTAGGCAAGAAAAGGCAGTCACTCGAATAGCCATAAGATAAAATGGGGCACTTGCCTTAGGAAGGAATCACAGCAATGTGCACACATGACTCTTGGCCAATAACAAGTTGAATATAGATGTGATATGCTGGTCCGATTGTTACCCTTCAAGAAATGTCAGAACTGTCCAAAGAAAAGGCCAACTGAGTGCATGACTGATAATGATGGCATACAGCAAAAGACAAGTTAATGAGCACTGTTTCTCACAACCAAGTACAAGAATAACCTTGGGGTCTCTGAGACCATCCAGGAGTAAGACAGACCTTGGGATGTTCTTGAAATCTCTGCTAGCATATAGTCTCTACTGAGGTTTCCTTTTGGTGTTGATCTGGTTTAAGGGAAGGAAGAGAGAAAATGTAGAAGGGCTCTGTCGCTATTTCAGGAGTTAGATAGTGAGAGTTAAGAACTATATAGGTGAGAACACTCCTCCAGAATCTCTCCTGAGAGGATCAGCACTCTTTGATTTGCTAGATTTCCCACAGAGTCTTGCCTATCAGGAACGCATGAGTGTGAACCCAAAGGAGTCTGTGTGTCCCCTGAGTTTATTCCCCAAGCAGTCAAACTTCGAGAGCATGTTACATTGTTCAGGAATATAATATAATAAAGCTTCAATGATTAGAGGCTTGAGTAAGCCTGAAGGTCCATTCTCCATATGACCCTGCCTTATAAGTAGTGACGGACTTCACTAAAATCAAATCAAAAGGCAAAGAGGATCCCACATTTAGGAGATACTTTTCATTTAAAGTTATGGTGGGGCTAGGCTTACGGTGGGCAGGAAAGAGATACAGAAAGTGCCGTTAATGTTTCTAGAAATGTCCCTTTTTTAATCTCCACAATCATGACTGTATTTGAGTTTTGGCTGGTCTGCATCTGAATTATTGCAATTACCTCTCAGCTGGCATCTCGGACTAGTCTCAACCCCCTCAAGCCACCCTGCACACTATAGCCAGGTTAACTCTTAAAACACCACTTTCATTATTTTTGCTTGCCTCTCTAAAACGTGTCAATTATTCGGCAAACCCTTACTGTGTTCTAACTGTATGCCAGCTATTGTTCTCATCACTCACATAAAATAAATTTTGGACTCCACCTGCCTTTCCAAGTTCATGTCCTAATCTTCATGAACATGGATCTTATTTCCAATTTCATTACTTCCTGTATGCATCAACTTCACTCACATTGCTGTGCCTTCTTTCAGGTTAAATTTTTTCTTCGTTCTCCCTACTTCTCTGTTATCTGGTATCACAGCACTGCATGCCATCTTCCCTTCTCTCCAAAAGACCCTTTTTCCTTTATCCTTCAATGCCTAGCTTTTACATCCTCAGCTAAAGTTCTCCCTCTGCTATCAAGCCACCCGTATACCATTAGAAACCTCCCTGATGTGAATTCTTGCAGCACTCACTGACTTTCTTTACTGCTCATTTTGGTACATAATAACAGGCTAGTGATTTCCACCTAATTAGTTTTAGGACCTAATTACTAATCTCTGCAATAAGACTATACAAACTAGAAGCTCCTTGTAAGCAGGTATTGTCTCTGATAATAGTAACACTGATAATAATAAACCTGTTAACTATTATTAACCTGTTAATAAATAAACCTGTTAACTTGTGAGAAATACTAATTAAGTTTAGTATCATACTTGTTTCTAAATTTAAATTGTACCTCTTCTTGGGCTTCCCTGGTGGCGCAGTGGTTGAGAATCCGCCTGCTGATGCAGGAGACACGGGTTCGTGCCCCGGTCCGGGAAGGTCCCACATGCCACGGAGCAACTAAGCCCGTGAGCCATGGCTGCTAGGCCTGCGCGTCCGGAGCCTGTGCTCCGCAACGGGAGAGGCCACAACAGTGAGAGGCCCACAAAAAAAATAAATAAATAAATAAATAAATAAATAAATAAATAAATAAATAAATAAATTGTACCTCTTCTTTAAAAATTTTTTCTCTCCTTTTTATGAGTCCTTCCAAAAAAAAGGGACAATAAGAGGAGCACAATAAATACGTCAAAATGTAATGGTGAATGGTGTTTACCAGCTGCGACGATGTCGGATTTTGCTGTTAGTTTCTCTTCCTTTTACATGTGATATTTACTATTAGATGTACTCTACACTAATGCCAACATTGCTCAATTAAATTTTACATTAATTAAGTTTGTTAGCATCAGCCTAGGGGTGGAGCAGGTATATGGCAACTGAGACCAAGTTCAGGATATCAGATCTCTGATATTTATCAAGGGACTAAGATAAAGACCATTGTGGAGGCATAACAAATGGTACAACACGTGGTCTGCCAAGGTGGTTGAATGCTGTCTCTTACAGATAGGGCTTGATATCAGCTTTCACTTACTATTGATGTAAGCATATTTTTCTCAAAATATAATAAATATACAAAAGGGTATGTGAAACACATGATATGAAGATCAAAATCAAGGTTAGAACCAAGGGTATCAGATTAAAATACAAATGGATAATAATCACTCATAAGATTAAAGTTCAGATTTCAAATGGGAAGAAGGTATAGGCAGAGGCATAAAGAACACATTTCTAAGGATAGTGTCAATGGTTCCACAAAGGAAAAGATGAGGCAGATAGGAGGGTAGGCCTACTATAGTGACTGGATATCAGTACTGAGAGTTTCAAATGAGGCAAGAGGAGAAAAATAACTAGCAGAATCTGGATTGGAAGACAGAATAATAACTAGGGTTAGTGAATGCAGTGGCCTAGATAAACAATGAGGTTAACATTTAGAACAACAGGTAGCCAGCACTAGGACCTAAGTGAAGATGGTGAAAATAGAACATTCATTCATTCATTCATTCATTTACTGCACATTTATTTATTGAGCTGAAACTATAATGGTGAACCCATCAGTAGATTTGGACTAGATCATGCTTAACAGAATTTATGATTTAGGAAGGTCTTAAGTGATGAGATGAGAACAACTAGAGTGAGTAATAGGAGTGAGGACCAGCCACTGCGTAATTCTTCATCGAGTACTTGAAACCAGTGTTAAGGCTGAATTTAGTATCAAACCCACCTCATCCAAAGCATGGAGTTCTTATATGTTCTCTGCTTAGGAAGACATTGAAATTAACATATAGGTGAAACTTAAGCCCACAGCTGAGGTAAGCAAGCACTGTTAGGTGGATGGGATGTGTGTGTTTGTGTATGTGTATGTGGGTGCATGCACACACATGTGTAGGAATTTTCCTAACAGGTATTAACCAAGACTCTATAGTATAGGAATAAGCGATGAAGAGGAGGATGATAATGGTGATTATAATAGCAGCTAATGTTTTTTAAGTGCTTATTGTATATCAAGTATTGGTTTAATTATTTTACATTTATTAGATCACTTACTCCACATAGTAATTTTATGACGAAGGTATCATTATCATCCACATTTTATATATCAAGAAACTAAGGCCCAAGAATTTAATAGCTTTCCTAGGGTCATATAGCTAGTAAGTGGCAGAGCCCAGAGAGTCTGCCCTCTTAATCACTCTGCTATGCTGCCTAAATCCAGGAGAACAATAGGAGAGTTGTACTTCTTCATGACGGAGCTTATCTATGTCTACATAATATCTCTCTCTCTCTTTTTTTTACATTCCCATGGATATAAATGATTTGAGGATACTCTTACTAGGGCAGTATTGCTTCTCAGAAATGTGACAATGGCATATTATGTTGCTCAGGAATATAATGAATATATCATGGTAACAGATGAGAGAGATTCAGCTCTTATAGACTTTAATTTTTAATTATACTGTTTAAGCAATAAAGAAATATTGTGATGAAGCAGTAGAACAATAGTCAGGCTAATATGGAAAGTAAAAACTTCAGTCTCAGCCACTAATTGTGGGTCCAGCTATCTACCTCTCCATCCTCCATTCCTTTACAGGGTGATATAAGGGTTAGTAAGATTACTGAAAACACATTTACCTTATGAGGATTCATAAGTTCTATTACTATTGTGGTTTTCTGAACCATGATAATCCTGCTGGGATTTTGTATTTAAGACAGTATGTAGATAGATGATTCCCAAGCCCAGGGAAGAGAGCAACCAAATAAAATGTCAGCCATAATGACTGAATAAGTTTAAACTCCAGTGTCTAATTTTGTAGTAGCCTCTCTGGACAAAGTTGATAGTTGATGTAGGGGCACAAACATTTTCATTAAAAACCAAAGAGAAGCATACATAGCTTTGAATCTTTCCTTGTTAGTCTCCTGGAGTCAACTCCAAAGCATCATCTAATAAACACAATTTGACAATTTGCAATTTTATTTAAATTTATTTTCTTCAGAAATAAACATTGAAGTCAATTATTATGGCTTCCAATTTTCAGCTTGACTATATCTCAGGACAGAATGGACCTTTTAGATGTCTAGGGAATCACTTTTGTGGGGCATTGTATAATCTATACCTTACTGGATACTATTCTAAGACTATCCAGTACTAGTATTTTCACAAGCGATCATGGGTCAAGGCAAAGAGAGGAAAGAATGGGGCAAACCCTTATAAGCTGTAAACTCTGATGTACAGGTAAGTTTAAAGGTCCCAACTTTTCTAGCCTTAACATGCTAGAAGACTCTGACCTTAAACAGAAATAGAGAATGTCTTCAACCAGGAAAATAAGAACACCTATACTGGCCCCTTTTAACATTTGACCTTCAATGAATAATATAACTGCTTTTAGCCCTTAGCCTATACCAGCTGCAAAGGTGACAGATACCTGTCATATTTTAGGATGGCTTATCACCTCAGCCTCTAGAGTGATTTGAGTATTTATAGACACAAAGATAGAAACATAAAACACATATATATAGGCAGGAGTCCCTTGGAGGTGGCGATTAGGACTAGGCAGTAATTTTAGCTTGAAGTTCCTATGACTTAAATAGCCACTTGAGCTCTGCTCTTGCAGTTTACGATGTCAATAGAACCCCTAAATGAAATTACAGCCTTCTGATACACAGCAGGATATCCTTTCTTTGCCATGCGATGTACACGGCCAGGAGAAATTGCTCTGTATATGGAGTTTCACTAAAGCAGAATTTATCATAAGGCTGCTCTGCTAAAATATCATTATGCTGTTATTCACTGGATAACACATCTAATGGCTCGGGGTGCACTTGATAGCCATGTTTCAGTGAACACAGACGCATGCCCTGATGTGAACTGGGCACTCCAGTGCTTCAAAGCACTATCGATTTCAATTCTACCATAATTTACACCTGGCTTGTTTTGCCAATAGCTTGAACCCATGCTAACACCAGAACATACACATACAAGTATTAGAGAAATCAGAAATGAACTGTATGGCGACATGCATGCAGCAAACTTTCCAGGATTCTGCCTTTATAATCTCCCTTAATGCTAATTAAATATTCTGTACTACTTTCTCTGTTATGCTTGGCCATTTCCTCTGTTAGCACTGTCCATGGTTGGTGGTGATAGAAACCTCTTATATTTTTACAAACTGTGGGTGCTTTCAGGGCAGGATCTGGGTACTAGTCATCTTGATTCCTCCACAGTCTAGCACAATGGCTGGCACACAATAGTTGCTCAGAATAATCTTCTCTAAGACTCCTCTTTCTCTCTCTGTGCCATAAATGTGCTTTACTCCAAGGATCTGCTCCCTTCTGCTTTCTGTCAATAAATTTTCCTTGAGAAAAGTCCACTCAGTAATTTTAACTCTTATCCTGAAGCTGACGATTCCGATGATTGCCACACTTATCTGTATCCCTGACCTATCTCCAGCTTTCCTGACTAAATCCAACAGCCTACCAGGCATCAGTCTGGATAATTCTCCAACATCTCTAAATTAACACATTCAAAAGCAAATTTATCATCTTCCCTCAGCCTACAAAACCCATTCCTCCTCCTCATAGCTTTTCTTGCTTAGTTGTATAAGGCAGAAACCTGGGAGCAATCCCAAACTCCTCCTTCTCTTGATGCCCAGCCCAAAGGTTATTAAATTGTGTCCATTCTGCCTCTTATCTCTCGAACGTGTCTCTTCCGCCCTATTCCCATAGTTATTGTCCTAGTTAAGAGCTTCATTGTGTTCTGTCTGAACAATTTTAGTTGCCTCCTAACTCATTTTTCTGTCTCTATTCTCCCATTCCTCCAATCTATCCTCCACCCTGCTGCCAGAGTGATCTTCTGTAACACAATTTGATCATTAACCTTCTCTACTTAAAACCTTTCAATGGCTACCCAAATGCCCCAAGATGAAGTTAAAACATCTTTGCATGGCAGTCAAGGCCCAACATGATTGTTCCCTGCCTACATCTATAGCATCATTTCTCCACACTCCTCTACTGAACATTAGTGATACTGTTCCCCAACTCTGCTATGCTATTTCCTCGTTAAGTGTCTTTGCCCCTCTGGTCCTCTTGCTGAATGTTCTCCCTCCCTCTGACCATCTGGGAAAATCCTTCAAGGCCCAGAAGGGACTTATTAGCTCTTTTATGAAGCTTTCCCTGACCCTCTACCGCAAGGTACATTCGAGTAAACATTCACTGTTTTGTGCCTCCGAGGTTCCTTGAGCATCCTCCAGTTACGATACTTAGCATATGCCATTATCCCTGCTTGCTTCCCTATCTGTCTCTCCACCAATGGGCAACTTGAGGTCATGTCTTTTCATCTCTGTATTGTCAGTGACAAAGCCAAAACCTTCACAACAGCATATAAAGGCCCGCGTTCTCAGGCCCCCGCTGCCTCCCCTGCCACATCGACCATCCCCCTGCTTGTCCACTCTGATCCTGCACACAGACTCCTTGTTACCCCTCAGACTAGCCTGATGTAACTCCATTTCTGTCCAGGGCCTTTGCACTTGGTAGTTCCAGGCCAGAAATACCTTTGCCTAGATCTCCACAAAACTTGCTTCTTTACCTTTTTCAAATGTTGTCCCCTTAGTGAGGCATTCCGTTTCTACCCAGTTTGAAATTGCAACCTTACTCCTGACACACACACACATATACACACACACTCTCTCTGTCTGTCTCTGTCTCTCTTTCTTATTTCACTTTTCTCCACAGCACTTATCACTACCTAACATACTATATATTTTACATATGTACCTGTTTGTTATCTTTCTCCCCTGCCTAAAAAATAAGTACTTTGAGAATAGAGACTCCTGTTTGTTTTGTTTACTGTAGTATCCTCAGCCCTTAGAAAAGTGCTAGGTGCATAGTATGTGCTCCTTAATAAATATTTCTTAATAAATGAATCAAGCTTTAGCTTCTAGAATAATATCTGACACAGAATATGGTTCAAAAATGTTTCCTGCATTAATAAATAAATGAGTGAATGAGTGAATGTTAAATGCATGTTTAATGACTGTAATGAAGAGACAGTCTTTGTAATCTGATCCTCATAACAATGCTGGTAAATAAGTCAAATGGGTACTATTATCCTCATTAGACAAATGAAGTAGATGAATAAGGATAGAAGCCTAAGTTAAGGCAATATGGGTAGTTTAAGGCTTGCTACTCTTTTAACTCACTGTTAAAAGGAAGAGACATTTTTCTGCATTCTGTTTATGATGTACGTCTAACATTTATTACACTATTTTGGTTCCTTTTGACTAGGAAGGCAATTAACAGGAGATGCAAGGTGCTAACACTTTTTATTACAATTTGTGTCTTTCCTTATTAGGTGCTTTTCAAAAAAACAGATCCTTTTCTTTCATTTTCAAAAGTGGATTAGGCACTCATACAATTTTGCCCCTCAGAGTGGTTTGTACATGACTACCCAAGAGGACATCATACTACAAATCCTGCCAGAATGAACTGGAAGGCGAGTGTGGCATTTGCAGCTTGAGAATGAACAGGTTGTTTGGTGCCAAGTTTGTGCTAATGGAGATGTCCTCTACGTGTTAACACCCAAAGGAGAACATATTCAACAACAAAACATTTCAGTTTTTGGCATGTCTATGGAGAGTTAACTTTCCATTGTTCAAGGGTTAATTATCCACTATGTGAATCACTCCTTTTTCTCCCTCTGGCTGCTTACATCTAGGAATTCAGTTTACTGGAGGATAAACAGGAAAAATAAAAAGAGATGGAAATCAAACCAGTACATATCATTTATATACATATATTAGAAGCTCTAGAAAAGAATTCAGTGTAGGAGACAGAATTAGATGTAGTTTGGGGATTGCCAAGTTGATTGACCATTGATTGACAATTGATAACAGATATAATTAAATTTCACAAATTATTGTGGCTTCTTTTAATTATTGTTTACTAGGGTCAGCTTGTAGTAATATGAAGTTAGTCTCTGGATGTTATTCGTGTCAGCAGGGTACCACTTAGGGTGTTGGAATGGGCCCCTCTCCTCCGATGTGTCCAGAGCAGCAAATGTGCCTTAGTGTGCTCCAGCTAACTGACTGAGGAAGCACCAAGAGATCCCACCAATTTCTTTACTTATTCATGAGAAAGAATTGTCCTTGGCTATTTTCAGCTATTATTTGCCTAAAACAGGGCATTTAATTAGTGCCTGTTAAGATCGTGGAAATGATTTGGCTGCCTGTCCTCTTGCTCCTCTCTTTATTGTGCTGTCTGTCTGCCCCACCCCTCTCCTGTCTAGTTCACGGGCGTTCATAGCTAGTCTTCGTGCCTTTCCACATCTGACATCAGCCTGAGCTCCTTAGAGTTTGAGGAAAGGAAGAACCATTGACTGACTGTAAGCAAGTATTGACAAGCTGGAGGAGCCTTTGGTCAATATGATACATTAGAGGCCAGTCTGGTACTTTCAGACTGCAGGAGCAGACCAACCTGGGTATCTGGTCCCCTCACGAGTCCCGGAAAATGAAGGGAACTATTGCAAGCTCAAGACTCCATGTCCCATCAGAAATCACCTGGGCATTGTGGAGATTAGGAAAGCTACCTTGGCAGATGACTGGAGTTGCTGTCAGCTAGCTGGAAGATCTAATATGGGAGTTTAAGGGATTCAGATATAGAAGAATCTGTTGATTTGTTTTCTGGATGTATTTCTTCCTTAAGATAAGCAATACATACTCAATGTCAATGCACTGCCATATAGATATCATCTGTACATTCATCCATTCATTCATTCATCACATATTCATTGATCCTCCATTCAGATTAAGGCAATTTGACATTGGTTGGAAGGGAGATAAATAAACATAAAATGTAGTACCTTTCCTCTAACCACGTGTAGTTTCATACATATAAAAAAACTTCAATTCAAAGCAGTACAGGATAAGTGTCAAACAAAAGCTACCGATTTTTAAAATGCAATTAATGTCAGAAGGGGAAGTTCACTTTTAATCTGGGTTATTATGGAAAGCTTCAAAGAAAAGTGTGACTTCACAAGAATATGTCTTGGCTGGTTATCTTGAAAAGATATTTGGGAAATTATAGTTGCTGATGCTGCTATGTAAATACAGCATCAAAGTATTTAATGTACAACTAAGTAGCTGAGAAACTAGAATAAACTGGGTCATTTGTATATAAATTCATTCTTACAAAATAAAGTGAATCATTAAATATATTCTCAATTTTCAGATAATTAAAAGCAATTTAATTTCTTTCTACTTAATTTTAAACTACTTTATACATATAGCAATTACTATTTTGAAGTTGTATATAAATAGAATTTAGGCTCATAATCTAACATGTATGTTCAATGAAGGGTAATTACCAACCTTATCAGCTAACCAAATCTTATCTTTTGCAGATATTGTTCATAAATATTTGTGTAAAATTTCTGTGTTGTCAGTGTGATCAAATGTCAACTACATTTCACTTATGGTTGATTTGCAAAACGTCTGATTGAATTCAAAGGCAAGTAAGCCTAGCTAGGATTTGGTTATATTTTTAATAGTTGAATATAGGTATGTGATTATGCATAAGAGAACAGACATATACAATCACATGATATAATGAATCAACGCCTTCGTCCTAACGTTTAAAGATACGTATCTTTTGAAAGGAATCACATAAATATCAAAAAGCATTTCTATATAAATAAGAAAGAATAATTTCTTACTGGGGCAATAATAATTCTGTTATTTAGCAATGTCATTTGTGTCTCTTTGTGACTGTCTAATTAAATAAATATAACATAGGAAGTGCTTACAGCAAAAATGCACATGCAAGATAATATGCATTTTATAACGTGCATCCTCTGAAATGAAATTACAATTTGGGGGGTCAGCACTGGAAAACTGAATTATTGATAGTACACCATGAAGGTTTATAACATAGGTTTTGAAAGGATCAGGTAACCATTTACAACCATTTAAATGGAAAGAAATACATCATTATCTTTCCTTTTTGTCAAAGGTGTACTGATCAAATTCTGACTTAAATACTCCAACTTAGCCATAGAATTCTTTCTTCCACAGCCATGTGGAACTCCAGATCTTGGCAACAATGAGGAAAAATTCTCTGTCAGGTTATATTTTTAAAATGTCATCTCTTGGGATATATTCTTAGATATTTGTGTTTACCTGTTTTCTGCTTAAAGATGCTCATAAAATTTCATGTACAGGCTACAGGATTTCAATAATAAAATATTTTCTAAGTATTAGATATACAGCTTGCCCTCAGTGCAGTCCTAATAGACATCATCCCTACCAGAGATTAACAGACAATTCTCCCAGCAGTCTGTGCAGCCTAAGGGTTAACTGAGGAAGGCACAACCTAACGTAGGTCTTGGTGGTAATGGGGTAAAACTAGTTACATTTTTTACATCAAACTTAAAAAAATATTTTAACACTATTTTCCCTTTTAACTTCTTTCTTTAGAAAAAAAGAATTAATGGAAAATCCGCAGGAAACACTATACATACAAGTAGTATGGTCATAACTAACATGGCCTAACTGAAACAGGCAAGTTTTCCATTATATACCATTAAACTTTCAGCACACTGGTCCTAATAAAACTCTGGGACTGCTTCCTATCACAATGACAGCTCAGGAATTTGATGTGCCTCACAAACTATAGGAATTGTGAAAGGAAGCTGACTCTTTGTTCTAGAGGTCACTGACAGACCCTGATGTAGCAGGGGTCAGTGTCTGTAGGGACCACAGGAATAAACGAGCGTGCGTGAGTTCAATGGTTAAGAATCTGAATCGCCCAGAGTAGCAAACAAAATTCCAAAGCCAAGTATCACTGTAATATGCTGGATGACTGTACCAGCTTGGAGAAGAGTACACACAACATGCACACACAATACACATCTGGTTAAATGTAAAATCAACTATTGCTAAAGCATTTTCAACTTTTAGGAGGAATCTACTGGCAATGTGTTAATAGCAAGGAAAACTAAAACAATAAAATAGCATCTCTTTCCAAATATTTAAGAACATCGAGTAAGTGCCCCGTAGGCTGGGTTGTGGTTCTTGGAAGTTTTAGCCTATGAGAACCATATTGGGGACATCAAAGACTCCTCCCTCTCTCCAAAGAGCAATTCACTTCAGATGCTGCCACACAGTCAAATGCTTTTATGGCCACCATGCTTTTTTGTTTTCTGTTTTTTCCACTCTTAATATTTTGGAACATGCTGGATTCTTGAAATTGGAAAGAAGACAAGAAAACACAGTAAGATCAAATACCTCTGAAAGAGCAACTAAGTAGGGACCTGATGGTAAAAGACAAATACACATTCCAACCGAAACTCCACTTCCAGGGAGAGTGTGAATTATTAACAAGGACACGGAAGGCATGTATTGGAACCAAAAGCTGGTCTGTTGACTCCTCTGCTAGTCTCATATCAGACAGCATGCAACCACCCCCATTTCATTCCTTCGACAACTTCCCAGAGCACACTCAATCAGAATCTCTTATATTGAGGACAATACTATATTTGGGTTTAATACTGTGAGGACAGTCATCTAGTTTTCCTATGTCACAATGATAAATTTCCCTGGAACCAAATAAGGATTCTCCTTGCATTCTTCTGTTTGATATCATGAATGCAGAAGAATAAAGAAGAGGGTATGACAAATAATATTTTCCAAAGGTCGGGTGGAGGGAGTTTCCCTAAAAACAGCCAGTTCTTAGCAAAGTGATCTTTAGAAGAACAGCATTAACAATATTCTTCTGCTATGCATTCACTTCTCTTTCTTGCTTAGCTGGGTACGTTATGTATTCTGAGCATAATGTAAATGTGCAGAAGAGAGATGCATGAAAAGTTGGTAGAGAGAAACTCCAAACAAACCATGAATCCCACTTTCACTTCCCCCTCCTACCACCCCGACTACTACCTCCCAGTTGAACTCACTCACCTATCTCCCTCCTCCCACAAGCATGTTTGCCAGGCCTGCCAAGGCTGACATCCATCGGTGGCAGCATGAAACCTAAGCCTGCAGGCTCCTCCTGAGCACAGACTCAAGGCTCAGCCATTGTCCATAGAGTGCTCTCAGCTGTGCACAGTAAAATCTTCATCAGGCCGTTGGATTGTTTGGTAGCTTTTTAAAAAAACTGCATTCATTCTTTTTTTCCTTTTTAAAAACACTCGTTATTTCCTGACTGCCTCAGAGACACCAAGAATAGAATCCTTGACACATCAAATTCTGGAACCTCACCACTCACCAGGACTATGGTTCCTGATCCAAGGAGTATCGACTGAAAATCAGCACAGTCTCTTGAGAGTGTCCAGGCCTGGCTGCTAAGCTCCCTGCTCTGATTAGTTTGTCAAGTTCACAGTGTTCCAGAGTGCTGAAGCACAGAAATTAGGGAGGGGAGGTGGAAGGAAAATCACTGGAGCCTCTTACGATCTAACTTCTACTAACTGAGAGGAAATGTCTTATAAATAAACAACAGCAAGAGAAACAAAAAAAAAAAAAAAAAAAAAAGCCCATCCCGTCCTGCCAGAGGAATGTTCATTATTGTCTCCCGACGGAAAACTTTACACCACACCAGAATGCAGCCATGTCTCCTGAAACTACCTCCCTCAAAACAGAAAGAAAAAGAGAATCAGAAAGAAAAGGAGAACAAAAAAAAATTTTTTTTTCATTTCCTTGAATTCTGTTGGGAAGTTCATGTCAGTTCCCAGTAGGCAAACTAAGCAGTTTCAACAGTGTCACCGTTCTAGGATTTCTTGTGGAGGCTGCTTATTAGCAAAATTTCATTTCTGCCCAGATCATTGCTGTGCCATCCAGACATTTTCAGAAGGGAAGTTCAGGGAAGGGGTGGGGGGAGGGTGCGATTGTGGAGGAGAGGAAGGAGAGGACAAAGGAACATTCCTGATGAACCGGAATGCCCTAGACACGGCCATGAAAAAGCCAGCTCCACCCGCCACCCCACTACTGCTTGTTGAGGACTTGGTGATGCAGTGTGTTTAATCTACTTACTCTTTCTGCTCGGGAGGCTGAGGTTCCTACATTTCCAGCTCATGCTGGACTGTACCGTAAGCAACAAGTGAAATGAGTTCAGTGATCTCATTCTAGTCCTTCGACTCCTGTCCACATCGCTAAGCGACTGCACAGCTTGGCACAGGCCAGGATGAGTCAGCAGTCTCTGGTCATGAGAGGCCAGGCCTGGAATAGCAGGGGGGGTTTAGGTCAGAAGCAAAATGAAGCAGAAAGGCAGTCTAGATGGCAGGGCTCAGCTCTGCAATTCACAGAGATACTGCAGGTCAAAATGAAAGAGCCTCATCAGCTCTGGGGTGAAGATTGTAGGAGTGTACAAAAAGGAGCAGCAAGGGAAAAACTTAGAACAGCTGTCTACCAAACATAGCAAGAACAAATTAGAGTACCACAGACAGAAAACGAGGGCACGGGTAGAGCCCTGGAGGAGAAAAGATGCTCATTAAGATCTCTGGAATACCTTTTTTTCCATGTGCTCCTGAACTTGATTTAAGAAACAGTGGTTACCTATACACTATCCTGGTATTTAGGTATTGCTTTCCCAGTTTGGTAAGTAGCAAAACAAACAAAAGAAAAGCACTGCAGTAAAATAACAAGAGGAAGCCTCATGTTCCATAAAATAATGTAATTGTAAGTAAAAGCCTAATATCTCAAAGATGTGCATTTGGGTCAATAGTGTCCTTGTATAGCCTGTAAAATCTGGTCACAAAATGGTTAAAGAGAAGCACTTCTTAAATTAAGCTTGGATGGCAGTAGAGAAGAACTAAGAGAAAAGAAAGACGTAAGTTCAATGATGGAACACAAGGGAAATATGAAATTGTGTCTATATTTCTACCCATAGGGTCAGCATAGACCTCCAACAGCAACTGACACTTCTAGTCAACAGGACTTTCAAACACCTCTTCCTGTGCAGTAGTACTGTCATAGCAAGAGGAGAGGGAAAAGAAAAACAGCCAGAGGAAAAAATCAGGTTCAACCTGAAAAATAAATCAGTAATAAACATTTTGTTTTGGCAGAGGCAAATCACCTGAATGAGCCAATGGATAAAAAAAAGACAGTGTATGAAACAAACTTAGAGGAACCATTTCTAGATAAGGAAACTAAGGTGGGGACAGAATTATCAGAAAATAGTGGTGATAGCCCCCAAATAAGGAAGAAAGCAACTTCAAAAGTCAGATGGGATGCAGCAAGAATGGCAGGGAAAAAAGAATACCATCAACAGAGCTGGGAAATGCTAGTAAAATATTTCTTTACAGTGCTTTGAACAGGACTAATAAGGACCCACCATATATTTCTAATTGTTATCCCTTAAGGACATACAGATGTGTAAGATGTGCAAAAAATGTAAATTTTATTTAGTTTTCATTCCAGAGATCATTAAATCATCTCAACATGTCTTTGATAAATGCTTCACCTTGAGCAAATGAACTTTCTAGCCTCAGTTTTCTTTTCTTTGAAATGGAATATTATCACCTTGAATTATTATAAGGACGGAATCAGTGTCTGTCAGTCTTTATTACAGTAGTATCTATCACAGGTTGAACACTCAATCAAGTGTTATTGTTTATATTTGATTATCATATCATCTTCATAAGTGCCAGTGAAAGAATCATGCCCAGTGTCATTGCACTGTATTGAGTGGAACCAATACGAAGACTCTAGTAAAATCAGTTGAACAACATTTCTCAGAGGATGTTGCCTTAAAAAGCTTGTTTCTAGGGCTTCCCTGGTGGCGCAGTGGTTGAGAGTCCGCCTGCCGATGCAGGGGACACGGGTTCGTGCCCTGGTCCGGGAAGATCCCACATGCCGCGGAGCAACTGAGCCCGTGAGCCATGGCCGCTGAGCCTGTGCGTCCGGAGCCTGTGCTCCGCAACGGGAGAGGCCACAACAGTGAGAGGCCCGCATACCGCAAAAAAAAAAAAAAAAAAAAAAAAAAGCTTGTTTCTATCTGCATACGTTAAACATTATGCTTGAACATAGAGGATGTTAAAAACCTATTATGTTAAAATCTTCATTTGGGGTATCTATGTTGTCAAAGCAGCTTGGAGCTTAATAGCATTCAGTAACTAGAGACCTAAAAAAGAAAAGAGGGATTTTTAGAAGCTTCTCCAAAAGCAACAGGATAAAAGTGCTATCGGCCTTGACCGCATGATGAGGGTTTTTTACCAAAGGGAAAACTTAGTCCAGTTGATCATCCCAGCCTAATTGATTAATTGTGGGTCTGACCATCTGGCTGATGAATGCTGACACCCAGCAGTGATTACTGTGAAACACAAATCCGGATGTGCTCTCCCTGATGCCTCCCACAATAATGGCAACGCTGAACTTAAGGTTAGTTTTTTCAGGCCTCTTGGCTCAGTCTCTTCATGGAACAGCAGTTGTGGCAGGGAATATTTTACTAGACCTGGTCAAGCATTATCTTCTCTTATTTCAGTTACCCACTCCTTTCCAACTCCACACCTACCTGCTCCTGAGCACTCTCTTGTATATAATCACTTTTCGTGCAAAGCATTCCATCTGTAGTTTTCATCATACTGTCTGATTCTCTCATTTCCGGTTGCTCTATTCTGGAAAAGTATTAGATTGGTCTAAAAGACCTGTACTGCTATATCCCAGGGAATCCCACTGAAACATTTTTATCATATCTTCTTTGCTACTGGTTTACTTCAAATTATCCTGTGCTTCCAAATAAAGAAAATTATTTCACCAAACTCATGAATCTGATTATAAGGCCCACATATGGCTCAAGTTCTTCATGAGGTTAATAGAATACTAGGGTTAACAGAAGATAATTTTTGCATCTTAAACCTACATCTGATCCTTAGTTAGGGTGTCCGTTGGAGAAGATTCTCTCCACAAGGACTCTGGAGCACATTTCAGTGCTAGAGAAAAAAGTCAGGCTCACATAAATAACAGGAATCAATAGCAATGCCACCCACAAACCAATCAAGATAACCTGTACATGGGAGAATTCTCTAACCAAATCCAATTTGAATGCATAAATATAAACCCTGGAGAATTACAACCAAATTATTTTATTATTGTGGGAAGGCACAGGGGAGTAAACTGACATAAAATGTCTTGCAGAAAGTTGGCCAAAGAGTCACAATGAAGGAGAATCATCCATTTCCCCTCTCCTTTTCCCAGACTGACTTCCATCTCAGAATTCATCATTTTTCTTGCTCCCCACAGATGCTGAATTCTTCTATGTTCCAGGCTGGGTTAGTGTTAATTTTCGGTAGAGAATGGCAGTAGCATGCTGAACTACAGAGTTCCAGACTGGGAGTTGGGAAATGTTTTTGGCCTGACTGTCAGTAAACAACTATGTGTCTAGGGCAAGTCAAGTCCCTTAACTCCCCACGTCTCAGTGTCTTCATTGAAAAATGATAGGGTTGGACTGCCTGAACTCCATAGTCTCTGCCAACACTAAGATTCTATGGTTCTATAGTTCATTTCCTTTTTCTCTCTGGCACCAACTGCTCAACAACTCTGCTTATAGTCATTTCTCTGCTCTCAGTTACTGATGGAAAAATATCACCTTCATTTACTACCCGGTATTTGGTATTTGTAACCTTTCTCTCTTTTTTTGATGCTAGATATTTTGAGTCATAAACATTAACATATCCAGATAGATGCTTTAAATTTGAAAGCATTTAAGGAGAATAGCTTTCCCATGTAGAAACATTTAGTGCAGCTCGGCATGGAGGAAGCCAGGCATCCAAAAGTGGAGCAAAGGGGCCAATTCACAAATGAGAGGAAGCCTTTCATAATAAGAGTCTCCAGACTCTTCAATTTAGATAAAGCTACAAAATTCCAACTACTTTTCCAATCAATCCCAGACACCCTCACAGACACTTAGGACTATAAATTTGAGGACCAGCACTGGCAGTGATGCAGTTCTTATTTCACCTCCACCATGTATTGCCAAGTAGGATTTAGGATGGCATAGTAATAAGAGCCAAGAGGACAATCTGTCATTTATTTTCCTCCAAACTTTTCAAAATTTCCCATTTGGGCTCTGTTTCCCAGTTTTAATTTGGTAACTGCCATTTTTCAGCATTTCTTTTAACAGGTTACTAATAATTTCTGATACAGGATCTCATATTTCATTTTGTGCTGCTAGAACTGCTGTTAATATTTCATCTGCCTTCAATTCAGCTCTGAATAAAGGCTGCTGGGTTTTTAATACACGGTTAACGCTTTGGTTCTGGGGATTTGATCACCAGTGTTCACCCAGTTTGTCCCTATCTTGTTAGGTAAGAGTAGTAGATTATCTCAGAAATATCTCAGGGTGTGTGCTTAAACATTCTAGGGTTACATTACAGTTTCTTTTTCTGGATATTTGATGAAAACAACACAAACAAGTGTTCTGTGTTTGTTCTCCCAGGTAACTTGCTATTTACTTCAGTACAAGTGTTCTCGAAGCAGAGAGCAATGGTTTAGAGCCAGGGCTCACAGGCAGGTCTAAGTTCAAATTCTGGCTCTGAAATTTTACTACACATACCACGTTAGGCCAGTTCTTTAACCTTCCTGAACCTCTATTTTTCTACTTGTAAATAGGGATAATAACGGTATCTACCTCTATTGCTATGAGTTCTCAAAAAGTGATGGGTATCATTATTTCCCTAGCATTAATAATCTACATATTCACATTATAGTATTATTATTTTGCAATACATTTTCAAGGCTAACAAATTACTTTTGAGTCCAGCCTTTTGTTGTTTGCCTTATTATAGTTTACATTTTAAAAAAACCTCTCAGTGAAATCAAGTAAAATATATTAAAATTGGGTCCTTAAAGCCATACGTACAGTTAAAAATAGTATATAGCATCATATTCTTATGTCACTTTTCAATCTAGCATCAAATTCTCAAAACTCTTTGTTCATCTAATAGCCAGGTCTGGATAAGGCACATCATACTACTGCTAAACCATTCCATAAAGAGATGATTGACTTCCCCCAACTCCCAAACAATACAGATTATTTCAATATTCTTTGGTCATGTATCAGGCAGGGTCCATCAGGAGAGAGAAACCACACAGCAATTTGAATATGAAAAATTTAATATAAAGAATTATTAACTATAACAGGGGACTGGAGTAATGAGGAAGTAACTAATAAGAAGAGAATTGTAAATTATATAAGAATAAGCAAATATAAGGAGCAACCACAACTTCTAGGGTGGATAGAGAGTGCCCAAGGAAGAGTCCCTTATACCTCTAGACTGGGATCTAGTCCTTGTTGGACAAGGCATAGCCAGTGAATGAATGAATGGCAAAGAAGTTGCTGGAGAGCTGTCAGTAAAACTTGCTGGAAATCTATACTCTAGGGTGCCAGGGAAGCTGTTCACAGGGAGGCTGTCTCATTTGAGGCACACTACTACATAAACCACCCGATGTGTGTATGTGTGCACATGGGTGCATGCATTTGTGTTGGGTGCTGGACGTAGCCACTGGCTGCTGGGCACTGGAGAAGCTACCTGTGCTTCAGCTGCTGGGCACCGGGGCAGCTGTGTGTGCTGCAGGAGCCAAGCCTTAGAGAACCATGTGCACGGCAGGAGCCTGCCAAAAAATACACGGGGGGCCAGGAAGGAGAACCTCTTTCTCCTATAATGTCTATCTGATTCCTCACTGACAAAGCACACTCACACAGTTAGGAAAGGAAAAATATTTAAAGGACCCAGATGCATTTTTGTGGTGCAGGCAAGGGCGGGTAAATTTGGATCTGAGAGGCAGTATATTGATAACTGGTAGAGTTATTTGCTTACACACTTTATGAAATAACTCACTTTGGAGATTAAAATCCAGTGTTCTCTTACTTACTATACTACTTACTAGGCCTGCTGTTTATCTTTAGTAATATACTGACTCTCTGCATAATGAAATAAATTGTCAGAATTAAGGAAAATAATATTCTATTAAATGAAAGTGGCAATACTTGTATTTGTATAATGATCTTTTTTCCTCCACAAATGCTGTCCACATATGTTTTAATTGTTTATAATTAACTTATTAGGAAAAATGTAAAGAAATACTAAACTACTGACCTAAATTTACGCATTAGTGATCCCAGTCCAGACTTTCAACTAAGTGGGCAATCAGGAGAGTCATTGAAAACAACCCACAGTTTCAAGAGTGGTAAAGATGACCTCAACTATTATTTTTCCTTTCTCTCTCCTTTTCTTTTTGTTGACTCTAGAACCCATATTTGCTGTTCCATGACTCATTTTGGGGGAGGCTGTTAACTATAAGTTGCTATTTTTCAGAAAAATGTCACATATTTAGCAGGAAATTTTTCCTATGATTCTTGTCCTATATTGTTCTACCTTTGATATTAAATAGAAAAGCATAAGTAAATGGCCAGTTTAATGCATTCCTCAAGGTATACAGTGATCATTGTCAGAAATAACGTTACATACAGATGGGGAGGTATACTCAAATACCTCCACTGTTTTCACCTAATTCCTTAAGAAGGTGACAGAACCTTTTATTCTATAACTAGAAGTAGGGTTTAAAAACACAAACACTTGACATTAGAAAGGGTTGTGGTGGTGAGAGGCGGAGAGCACAGAAAGCAACTGGGTGAGAAGAGGGTCCTGTGGAGAGAAGACTGTCTCAAGACTAAGGCCACAAAACACCCATCTCACCCATTCATCTGTTTTTACTGATGCCTGGCTATAGCAATACTATCTGTTCCCACTATTATGGGAAGGATCTACTTGTTTCCTTCAGTTGTGTTTTCTGAAAACCAGTGGTATTATCAAGCAAAACAAGCCCTGTTGGGCTGTCTCACGATCATACTGTAGGCAGTGCTGGTAGCTGCAGGTGGTTGTCTTTAGGATTTTCTTTGTTTGTGTTGTGTGTGAAGACTGAGGATAAACCTAATGACCCTGCATATGTTTGATCCCCACCTCCCCAGCAAACACATACGCACACCTCTCCCCTGCAATTCCTGAGTCCAAAAGTAGATGATAAAGAAGAATCGTAAGTCCATGTGAATCAGGCAGGTAATTCCATTTTATTTTAGTTTGCCCTTCTGTTCAGCTGGCTTTTCTGCTCTGACCCACTATACTTACCCTGTCGGCTGCTCTTACTAGCAACATGCCTTTTTAATCAGCCTTCCTGGGGTCTGCATTTGATTACAGCATTTGTGTTCTATTTTGATTCTTTTGCACTATGCCCTGTGGTGTTAGCTTGAAAGGTGTTATTTATAAAATGAAATTCTATTGTATTGCCACTTGGATTCAAAGAGGACATATAATATTAATGCAGAATGTATTTAATATCTTGAATCTATTAAATCAATTTCTTCATGAGAACACAGAATGGGAGTGAGGCAAGTGGGTTGGTAACCCAGGTAATAAGACTTCAGAATCACCTGCACTTTCCTTCACAAGCATTCATGAAAGCTGGCATGAGAATCTTTCTCTTAACGTCAGGGTTTCCAGAAGGAAGAGACTACCTTTCCTCAGCCAGACCAGTGCAGTGTGCACCTGTTTAAACATTCAATCGTGAAAACCAAACATTTTCCTAGGCCTCAGATGCAAATTTTTGACTAAGGAAACCATGAGACGAAACACGGATATGACTTTTTTACTGCCTAGGAAGATTTAGGTAAAGAAGGAAACCTAATCACCTGTTTCCAAGGAGCTGCTTGCAGGATTTGTAAAAAGAAGTAAATTCATTATGTTCCTAACTCCCCTCAAAAGAAGGATAGGAAAATTCTAGTGATGCTAAGAACTGAGGCAGAGTTTCCAGGGTGGCATGTTCAGAATGACGTTCTCGCCTAGCAAAAGCACAGGTTTCTTTATGGCTGCTGGGCCTATAGTCAAATGTTTATGGATCAGATTGACGAAGGAGTCCCCAAATTTTCTTCACTTCTAATTTTAGTGCAAACTGAAGACTGGAACATTATATCACTATATCACAACTTGCGTGTCACATCTGTTGCTGTACAGATTCCGTTCTTCCACTATAACCATTTTTTTTTCCTGGTGATACATCTGAAATCATCAATGGCTGCTCTTCAGATAAAGAATAAGGAAGGATCAGGTGTGGAAGATAGTTTAGCAATCAAGCTCTGCAGAACTTGCTAAAAGAAACTGTCACTCACAGGGGAAGCTGGCTATGCAGTCCTGGAGTGAGGGTTCCTAGAATTTCACCTGTTCTCACTCACTTGCTCATTGTATAACTCCAGGAAATTTAGGGTCCAGTTTTCTAATCACTAAAATTTGCATAACTGTATTTACACCTTTCTACTTGCATTGGACTTCTTTAGGGATGAATGAGATAATGGTCTGGAATGCTCTAAATTCTCTGCAATGAAGGTGGGATACAACTGCACAATATTATTAAAATGATAGTTCAGATCCCTTTTTTTTCTGTTTCTCCAAATCCAGATATGAAAAACTAACAAATGAATGAATTTCCTTCGCTTTGGGAATGAATCATATGCCCTGATTCATAAATGACATCCCAAACATGAGGAGCTAGGATGTGTTGGGAAATATACATCTCAATCTTGAATGCATCCAGTTGTAAACTCCTTGCATGAAAAAATCACATTATTTATCTCTGTATCCATCTAGGTCCTACCATATTGATTTGCATCATGTAAGTATTTCATTAATATTTGTTGAATTGTACTGAAAAATGAGATCATACAATTCCAGAGCTGAAAGTTGCTAGAGATCATGTGAGTCCAGTTACCTCATTTTGCAGATGAGAAAACTGATGCCCAGATAAATTAAGTGACTTATCCAAGTGCAATATTAATAACGTTACAGGTCTTTGGAGGAGTTAAAGATCTGTCACTGGAAATATATAACTCAATCAATTAAAACAAAATGAATGTTCTTTTGTCAAAACAAAAAGTACTCTTCAGAAAAAAAAAAAAAAAAAGTACTCTTCAGCTCAAATAATCTGAAGTATTCTAATCTAACCAAGGAGGCTGAATGAAGCCTAAAGCAATAAGTAAACCTCACTAAATGGCTATAGACCATAAGTGTGCTAGAAATGCCATTACTAAGGTTATACATTTTAATACCATGCCTATCCCCCACTCCATTGGCATAGTTTTCAGGTAAAGTTAAGGTTGTGAAAACAAAAAGGAATTGCAAATCCTTAAAATTATGTGGGATTCACGGAGGTGCAATTCAGAAATGAAATTACTTTCATTTATTATTTCAGTTTACTATTTAGCCATATTGTAGATGGTAAACCAAATTTAAATTCCAGGGTTTGGGAAACAAAACAGAACAAGACACTTTATCCTTTGTTATATAGAAAGTGAGCAGGACTATGAGAAAGATAATTTCCCTTCAGTGGAAGTTGCTCATGTGGTATTTACAGAACCAAGTTTGTTTGACTCTTGGCCTGAGTTGTCTGGTTAAATCAGTACCATGACAATAAAAGCCAGTCAAACTATCCTTTTGACCAACTTGATTTTTTTTGAACAGTATTAAATTTCTTTTTCTTTACTTAAATCAATCATGATATTTAAATTCTTGATTAGAATGTAAACAATTTGTAGTCAGGTATTTTAATGATCTCCTAAAAACTGCAGCAGATTGACTGGCATAGAACAGGAATTGAATAAAAGTAAAATGTCAATTACTATAGAGTAGGAATCTAGGAATCTCCAGCAAACTACTTCTCATTTTTCCAAAGCTCCTTTCACAGTGGAAATCCCTGAAGGTCACAGAGAACAGAACTTGGAGTAAAGGGGGACAAGTGACAGCAACACACTCTAGGCTTCCAATAGTTGGAAGGCCTGTTGGAGACTATCATTTGTATATTACCAAAACTTTACTCCAGAAACATAATCAGGTTTTCACAGATGAAGTTCAAATTATTAACTTGATATTTCAGCCTCCACTTCTTGTTCCACCTTGCTTAGGCATCCCAGGTTCCAGTACTACCCAACAAGTATTCTAGGGCGTAGCCAGACTATATTAGTGTTTCCCTTTATCTTGGTATTGCCAAGTGAGTCCTAAATTTTAAATTTTGTATTCTATTATCTCCATGATTTATTAAATCATGTCTGGACTTCTGGGTTGGAATATTATGTATTCATTTACTATGATTCAATAAGCATCTACTATGTGTGAGACACTAGGAAAATAAATAGGAATAAGCCTTACTTCCTGCCTTCAAAGAATTGAGGAATTCATAATGCAGTGTCTACTTCCCATATATGTTCCTGACTTTAAGCTTTTGTTCTTCCTTTAGCTGGAGTGTCCTATTGTCATTCTTTTATCAGTCTGATTCCTTTAGTTATCTTGTAGTCCAGCTTATGTTCTATCACAGCCGTAAAATCATTTTCCAGTTTTTGTAGTCCACATTAATTTTCTTTCTTCTTCTTTTTTTTTTTTTTTTTGACTAGTACAGCTGGAATAGACACTATTGCCTACTCAATAACTATTCCCCCATTTCTTCCTACCTACAGACTACTATTTTGTTCAGAGTGGTAATGTGCTTAGTCCTGAACGATGAGTTATAATATTTCTAGGCCAATTATGACAAATCTGTTCCCTGATTTCTTTGCCTCCCTAGCAACCAAGGGTGGCCTTGGGACCCAGTCCTAGTCAATAAGATCTATGTGGCAATCTGCTTGAGAAGCTGGTTTCTGAGAAAGCTTTTTCTTTTCTGATAGAGGTAAAAGTGAGCTTTCTGCTTCCCTCTTCTTCCTTTGAATATGGACATTATACTTCCAGCTGCAGCAACTATTTTGTGAACATAAGGCAACAAGCACACACAAAAAAGCAAAGATAAACCCAGAGATGTTGGCCCTGAGTTTATCACACACCAGCAGCTCTTTACCTCTGGACTTGTTACGTAAGAAGCACAAACCCCTATTTGTTTAAGCCACTCAAGTCAGAATTTCTGCTACTGAACGCATTTCTAACCAAGAAATAATTTTCACAAGTTGAGTTATCCAAACTGTTCTTCCTAACTAGATGGTAGACACCGGTCACATTCTTGGTATTAATAAATATTCATTTGCTTCATATCTTGATTATATATACTAGATGTTCAATAAATGTAATGAAATGCTCACTCTGAAAACAAGGGGGAATTTTCTGTTAAGAAAAGAGGATTAAACCAGGTCAAAACAGAAAAATTTGATTATAAAATAAGAAGTTTTATGACAAGAATTTGTTACAACTTAGTTCAGTTATTAATACAATAAAAACAAACTTGTAAAATTTTCTAAAATTAGTAGAAATATATTTTAAGAAGACATTAGACTAAGCCCCAAAGGCAAGGATGTTTTAAAGAAGAAATGATATAAATAAGATTTCTATTAAACATAGAAAAAACAATGCAATGCAGTTCTGGCTCTGTTAAAACTAAGTGAGGAGACAACATGCGTTAAATATCACTAACGAGGAGACATTTTCTCTACCCCTCAGGTAGCACGGCTGTGACTCACCCAAATGCTCCACACTCCTTAGCATGCTAATTAGCTTCCAAACCTTTCACCTGACGTTTGAATCCACGAGTAAGGAAACTATTACAGTATAGCATTTGCTTTTGGAGAAAAGGCTACATAAGTTAGGACAGAAGGTATTTTCAAGTCTTCCAAATAATACAAATAATGGGGAACTGTTGAAGAGAGAAATAAGTAGCTTTGGGTCGTTTTAGGTTAGTGACCTTAAATATAAAGTATGATTTAATCAGAAGCCAGAGTAATCATGGCAGGAGGTGGGGAAAAAGACTCAGAGCTGCCTGGATTTGGGGAGGACTTTGGTGGCAGCTTTCAGCTCGAGCTAAAACTACAGGATTCTGTCAGAGGCTCCACAAACACAGGGCTGCATTATGTAATGCATCTTGTATTCCTTTGTGAACTATTCCACAACAAAGTTTCATTAGTTTCCCCTCTCTAGACATTTTACCACTTCCAGGCTGCAACTTGTCCAGAAGGGAAACTTTCTACATCAAATAAAAGTTTAAGTTTCAAGAAAACATTTTTCCAGGAACTAAATCAAATTAATTTGAACTTTATACAGACTAGGAAAATACTTCTTAAGCTAGGTGGACCAAAGTAATCTCATTTGAAGAATTTCCAGATAATTCAGCAATAGTTAGAAATAGTTATCAAACTCTCTCTCGAGCTGTCATTTTCTAGTTATGTTATTTTGTGTTAAGTGTACCACTCTCAGAGGGTCACCGTTCAATATAGCACTTTATAGGCAAAATTGGAAGACAGCATTGTTACATGGATAGTACATAGCAATACATTCTCATAAACAGTATCTTTTTTTTCAAAACAAAATTTATTTTTGTGCCTGTCATGAGGATATTCTAAGGTTAAATACAGTCCTACATTAGCAAATTTAGTTTTGGTATCTAAAAATCTATCTTTTAGCAGTTTAATTATTTTTATCAATTACTAATATAATATTACATAATATTATTTTGATCAGCTGTAAAAATAATTTAACTGTTGGACAGATTTTCCCTCTTGACATTTTAAATGTTGGTTTAATGCCTGTCAATTAGACCCCTATGAAAGTGACTGAGGTTTACTGGGGAATACTTCACAGAACATGTCTGTTTGAGTTTCTGGGTTGTACATAGTCAAAGTTTAGATGGGAACCCCCAATGACCAAGTGGTATAAAAAAACGTGGAATGTGAATCTCAGCAGGTGGCACTCTTCCTTCTGACTTGGTCTTAAAGGGATGCCCCTAGACTGTCATCTCTTGGGCAGAGCATGAGACTGAAGCATTCAATCGTGCTTGTAGTGCTTAAGAACCAACTTCATGGGAATTGGGAATTGGGGCAAGTTACAGGTCAGATATATGAATTTTGATTCTGCTGGCCTTTTTTCATTCAAAATGCATCACTCTTAAACCCAGAATTACATCCTATAAGTTGAATAGTCATATTTCCCTATTTACTAGGATAGTTTCAGTTCCAACTGTTCAGGACCAATTATTAATAGTGGTCACTTTCACTCTGAAAATTGCCCTAGTTTGGATGATAAATTATAGGGTTACCGTACATATAAGCTTTAAAAAATTATTTATAACACCATTTACAGTGATAATCATTCTCTTTAGGGCAAGTTAAAATAGTCACTATTGGTCAACTTCTGTAAAGAGAAAGAAACAAACTAAAACTTTATTACTTTAATCCCAATTCTTCAACTGGAGAGCTCTTGCCATATAAAAGTTTATTTTAAGATAAGAATAATTTTGGAAAATCATATTTCTATGAATTATTTAGGTTTTCTAATCTTAGGTAGTACTGGGTATTTTTTTTAGCCCTATTTCATACAAGAAGGTATATCTGCCCCCAAATTTTGTTGTAACGAAAAAAACACAGCTTATGAAGTAAAATTCTTTAACTCTTGGATCTGAATCCTAATTCAACTGTTTGCTCAGTTGGCAAATTCAAATAATTTCTGTGAACATCATTATTATTAACCCCTTCTAAACTACCTTTAAGGGCATTTAAAAAACCAGAAGTGAAAGAGCTATATAGTCTGTAAAAAACTGACATTATTTCAAAATAGTTATTAGTTTTTGTAATAAAGATGGCTTTTGGATGGACTGAAGAAAAACTGCAGTAAACTAAGACTGAGCACACATATGGGAACAGGGCTCTTTCTCTAGAATCTCCTTCTTTTACAGCTTCATCACATTTCTGGCTGACACCTGTGCATGGACATTGGTGGCCCACAAAGATCTAAGGGGGAAAGACTATGGACCTTGTGCACAGAGGCCTGAAATCGAAAGCTGAATTTTCAAGTACACAATTGTGGTCAAAGGTTTTGTTAGTGGTTTCATGAGTTTCTGATATAGATAATCTTTCCTCAAAGGGAAAAGGAAAGGGAAACTTGGGGGCAAGAGGAGCTGGAGTAGAAGGGCTAGTTTGTGGAACAGAACAACTTTCTCTTTGCTCATCACATTTTATTATTTTTTAATTTTTTTTGTGGTAAGCGGGCCTCTCACTGTTGTGGCCTCTCCCTTTGAGGAGCACAGGCTCCGGACGCGCAGGCTCAGCGGCCATGGCTCACGGGCCCAGCCGCTCCACGGCATGTGGGATCTTCCCGGACCGGGGCACGAACCCGTGTCCCCTGCATCGGCAGGCGGAGTCTCAACCACTGCGCCACCAGGGAAGCCCGCTCATCCCATTTTAAAAAGAGATTCCTGGATCCCTACTGATATACTCCTCTTTCTTCTTATTGATGATTCTCCTCTTTCTTCTTTGAAATTCTAAATTCTTTGGCCCAGAAAAATATCTAGGTGTTCAGAGTTAATTCGCTTAGTCTGATATCAAAATTACATGGAAAGTGCAGTTTTTCATCTATATGAATGTAATCAAATAATTTTATTTTTTAAAAGGTCTCTGATCTTTTCCCCCAATTTTTAAAGAGACATTCCTTTCTTTTAGTAGTTATAGGAAAGTTCTTATAAATTGCCCTTCATTTAAATAATTAAACAGGTAAATACACTAAATGGAAAGTTAATCCTTTAACTTGTGGCATTTTGGTCTGTTTACATTGACTACTGTGAGATTTAGGGCTCTAGTACCTAATGTAAGGCCCAAGACCTTCAGGTTTGTACAAAGTTTTATCAAGCAATTCTCTAATAATTCTGTTTTAAATATGTACTATTTGCAAAGGTTACTTGTAGGATAAAAGAGGAGTGAATGGTGAGAGCCTGCAGAGGGGAGAGGAATGCCAACAAGACTGCACTTGTGTACCCATGGGCTGAGAAAGAGCACTGGAAATCTTCTCCCCATCAGTTAGAGAGAAAAATCTCTCTCACACATTCCATCTATTAGAAGTTCATTTGTGTTTAACAAGCCCCTGTTTTAAAATGCAAATCTGCCTTGTGAACCTGTAAACCTCATTCACACCTTACTGTTAATTACTTTTATATTCTAGAATCTGATCAACACTTAACTGATATTGACAATCTAGGAATGAACAAATAGCTCAGGGTGCAAAAAAGGGAAATTTGGGTGGAGTGGGGCTGGAGGTGGTAGGGTAAAGGTTTCATTTGTGGGCAATAGAGCATACTGATATTTTGCAGTTTTGTCCAGGAGCTCGGAATACTACAAAATGAGAACTTTTCTTGACTGCCAGTGCCTGGTTGAGATCAGAACAGACCTGGAAGCCTGAAAATTTCAGGTTTCAAATATTTAGCCATAGCAAGTTAATTGAGTTTACTCTTTCCTGGAAACCTTTCTAGCTAAGTCTCACTATCTCCCCAAGTTGGCAACCCTGGACACTAAGACTCATGGTTCAGCCTCCCAGGTTTGAAGCTCAACTGATAAATGAATTAAAAAAAAAAAAAAAAAAAAAAAAAGTGAATGCAGCCCAGTCCTTTTTCATTGTCTCACTAGTCATTCACATTTTTGGAGACTATGGTATGTAATCCTAGAACATACTGTAAGCAGTTTCAGAAGAATATAAGATGATATATTATTTCTATATCTATTTTAGTAAGTGCCACTCAATCTGATATCAAAAGGATATCAAAAGGTTGCAAAATTTGAATTAGACTTCAGTTGACTTAAACTGCAAGTCTTGGTTAGGCAGGAATTCAAGGAAAAATATTTTATGACCCCTTATAACACTATTAATCACCTCTCCTTTTATATGAAAAATAAATATGCTAAAATCTTCATTGTTAAGAAAAGGGGTCATCTTTCCCACCAAAATGGCTAATTTTAGTTTTTATGTGGTTTGATACATTTGTAAACTATTACATGAAAACATATGGTCAGAAGATGCTTATTCCTTCATGAGTATTCTTTTGAGGATGCAAAATATTCCTTAGTTGTTCCATGTGCTATTTTGTTGTGCTGATGATTTCTTGTTCTAAATATTTTTTTTTCTTTTTCCAGTGTTAATGAAATGAATTCTAATAAGGAAAAAAAGAAGCTCTCTAATGAAAATCTCTTTCTTGCAGATGTGGGCTGGGAACAGACATAGGTCACAGGGGGACAGCAAACATTATGTCACACATTCTTCAATCAATTGATCCCTTTGTGATTTATTCACCTGAATGTGTTTTGACAAGCAGTGAAGCAATAGTGGAAAAGGGATTATTTGTGTGGCTAATTTTCATTTACCTATAAAGTACCAGACAAGTTTTTCTCTTTATTTCTTACTAGCTACACACTTTTATGACCCATAAGATCAGTGAACCACCATTTTAAGCTATGTCACTGATAAGGAACAGTAAAAAGTCCCACAGGTATTAAAACTTCACAAAGCCTGACCTTGGAGTTTTGGTGTATGATCTTTGAGTATAATAGTCAACTATTAAATTGGCATGGTTGAAGCGCACGTCTTTCAAATAGAAGGGTATTGTAGAAAAATTGAGAATCCCTCCAACTTTTAAGTTTGATTTCTTACTTTATATTTTGCCCTTACCTTTCCTTATAATATTCCTCCTTTTTCTCCTACGTGTATTTATTCCCATACCTTCCCGATTCTGCTTGACAGAGATACTCTACTGTTTTGGCATATGATAGAGTCTCTATAAATACTTGTTGAATGCACAAAAAGCCACCTGGACAAATATTTTGAAGTGGAAAAATAGAAAAACATTAAAATAAGCAAATTAACAAATCTACAGCTTTGGGGAAAAAAATCCATGAAAGTAACAAAATGATTAATAATTGTAAGTTTATTTAGGAAGGATGAAGCCTAGAAGGTTAAAAATTAGAAATTCTAGAATTAGAAAAGAAAAAGAATAATACAACACAGTTGAAAGCACATGCAGAAGGAAGCTAATACATTGTTTATTAAGAAATTAAATCTGAAGGCTGAAATTAGAATGCTAGTATTATTGTATCAAAAGCAGAAAATTATTTCTTTCTTCTCCAACTCCAGAGAGAAAAACAAATTCTTTAATGCCCCCAAGAACAGAATAGGGAGAAATGTTTGGAACTAAATAGTTGTAGTATATAAAAAGCTAGTTGTTCAAGGTAAGCCAGATTGGTTTGTGTGGTACTGGTTTCCAAGTTGACCCCCTATGATCCCTGCCTCCTGGTATCCACACCCTTGTATAGTCCTACCTACAGCCCCTATGAGGGTTGACCTGTGTAACCAAAACAATGTGGCAAAAGTGATTTGTATGACTCTCAGTGTAGGTTAGAAAAGCCACTGCTGTTTCTCTTTACTCTCTTTGATCACTCACTGTGGGGAAGCCAGCCCCTATGTTGTGAAGACACTTAAGCAGCCCTATGGAAAGGTTCATTTGGCAAGAAACTGAGACAAACAGTCAACACTGACTTCTGAATCCTGTGAGTGAGCCACCTTGGAAGTGGATCTTCTAGCCCCAGTCAAGCTTTCAGGTGACTGCAACCCCTGCTGACTTCTTGACTGCAGCATCACGAAAGATGAAAGATCTGAAACCAGAACCACCCTGCTAACCTGCTCCTGAATTCCTGGTCATGAGAGATTCCTGAAAGATAAATGCATGTTTTGTTTTAAGGTTTTGAGGTAATTTTTTTTTTTTTTTTTTTTAGCAATAGATAACTAACATAATGATTGTGGCTTTTTTTTTTTTTTTTGTACCTCAGGTATATGGAATTGGATAAATCATAATCCTTGGTACATGATGCATACTCATTATTGGGCCATACCTGGCCTACTTTTATTCACATAGCTATTTTTTAATGAAAAAAAATAAATGTTTTAAGTCCTTGAAAGAAGAGTTAGGAGTTTTATAATAACCTACATCTATCGATATAGTTTTTTTTTTTTTTTTTTTTTTTTTTTTTTTGCGGTATGCGGGCCTCTCACTGTTGTGGCCTTTCCCGTTGCGGAGCACAGGCTCCGGACGCACAGGCTCCGCGGCCATGGCTCACGGGCTTAGTTGCTCCGCGGCATGTGGGATCTTCCCGGACCAGGGCACGAACCCGTGTCTCCTGCATCCGCAGGCGGATTCTCAACCACTGCGCCACCAGGGAAGCCCTATCGATATAGTTTTCCCCATCTTACACTCTTGCCTCTTCCACCCAAGATAACCATTATCCTGATATTTAAGTTTATCATTTCTTTGTTTTTTTCATGTAGTTTATCACATCTATAGATATTCTTAAATTTATGTTTGTGTATATGTATATATATTATATATGCAATGTGTATATATTTTGATTGCTTTTAACTTTATAAAATGCTATTATGCTCTACATAATGCTTTGAGATTTAATTATTTTCACTTAATATTATACTGTTAGTGTTTATCCATGTTGCATATCACTGCAGTTCATTCATTTTTTGTCTAACTATTGATATTGACAAGGTGGTAAGTAAGACAGAAAAATGGGACTAATAAGCCCTTATATTATGGAATTATGTAGTTGTGGGTAGGCAGGATAAAGTATATTCAGGATATAATCTAAATAAATTAACTAGCTCTAGAAATGAAAAAAGTAAACAGAAAATTAATATAGAAATTAAAAAAATTCTTTCCCTATGATAATGGATAAGCAATAGCATATTTTTTTAAACCATACATGCTTATTGTAAATATAATACAGTTTATTCTACACAGACATACAAACTATAGGCCCCACAGGTGTTTGTTGAAGTGATTATTACAAAGATCAAAGATACATGAAAATATAGTAAAAGTAAATGTTAATGTTCTAAAGGGCCCATTGTAGGAGACTACATTGGTGAGCGAATACCAAAGCTCATCTAGTCTTACCTTTAAGAGTTCACATAATACATTTTTACGTAAATAATAATTATGTACAGAAAGTTTCTTTACTACCAACTGTTCTCAAACACATATACATTATAAAAGAATTCCTATATATGATTAATTAATAACCACCTCCAACCTTTGTAACTACAATCTACAGCATTACTGACAAATCTAATTAATTATGTAGCCAAATGGTGAGGATCTCTCAACCTCACCTCTTACGCTCTTCCCAATCACTCAAAGACTATATTCCTTTGTCTTGCTAGCATTATCCAGAAGCTGGATTCATTTGTTAATTCCAGAAATGTTTTAACTATATTTGTTTCAGCCAGCTGTTTCTTGATATCTTTCAGGCTAGCATCAGTTTACAATGGATAGTATTGCTGAAATTCAAAGTTATTTTATTTTAGTATTATTATTAGTTCCCCCACATTCACTCCTTCCCACACCCCCACCCAGTGCCTCAAGGAGGGTTACTGAGTCATAGAGATTTAATATAAGCTAAACAGACTTCTAACACAAGTAGAATTTTGTTATGTAATAGCCAAATTAATTTTATCCATTAAATTAGGATTTATCTAGCCACTTGGCTTTATAAAATAGATACAACCACTTTCTCTGACTTGACACAATCACAAAGAAGGTATATGAAGACTATAAAGCAGGAGATATCCCATTCTTAGCTCTTTACTAGACAAATTATGTAGGATTGAGGAATAGAGCGAAAAAAAATTGATGATATAGAGCCCTCAACTATGGTATAAAATCCAGAGCATGGTCAGAAAAGAATGCAGAAGATTAGCAGAATTACTGAAGGTGATCATAAGTACAGATAGACTAGAGTCACCTTTTTATCCTTAGTCATTTTCCTAAGGCCTTTTATAAAAATAGGGCATAAATATTTTAGGAACAAATTTTTCTGAAATTTCTCAGTTTTCAAAAAATCTCTACATATAAAAGGACTATATGAAAAGCAGCTAAGTGGGAGAACAACAGGAGTCTGTGGACCAAAAAGGAGGCTACCCAAGCCAGCCCTTGCCTTGATGCCCTCTCTCAGTAGGATTGCACTGGATGGGAGAAGTTAGGAAAACATTTATGTGGAGATGAAAAAAGCAGTGGAAACCCTAGTTTAAAGAGAGTGAAAGGCATATCTTTGCTCCCTTGTACTAGAGATTGTATTTGTAAAAGGAAGCGTCTACTTTCTTCTAATGAAAACTACTTCTTCCTAATGAAAACTCCACTAGGAACATTTGCAATAGTCAAGGCACAAGGCAATGATAATGGGAAAGAGACAAGTTTTAAGATTTGCTTTGGAGGTTGAATTGATAGAATGTGGTGAAAACAAGCTATATTGAACAATAAGTCAAAAAATAGAATAATCTCTTTCTTCCAGTCTATTGCTATAACTGAGAGTTAGTTGACTTTTATACTGCAAATATAAATAAAAAAGTTTCATTCAGCCTCCTATAATCATGCCAATATATTCTCTATTAAATTTCCATTCAAACTCTCTATTTTGTTTACTTACAAGGGATATGATCCCCTTAAACTTTCCCAGACAGTTTGTATAGAAATCAGTTGCTAAGGGTATTCCTAAGGGAAACTGCAAAATGTTGGAAGATAAATAACCTCAGTACAATATGCAGATTAAGTAGAGGGGAAAGCTTAAGAGTTATGTTTAGTAAGGAAAAGAAAAGACAGAATTCTGGGCTAGAGTTGCTAGTTAATCACTGTTTGGAAGGAACTTTGTCAAGGTAGTTTTACCCTTCTTAAGAAGGGAGAAAAAAAAAAAAAGAAGGTAGGACTTTCACATTTTTCCTCGTAGGAATAAAGGTAAGAGTTATCATGGAGAGGAAGCTGAAGAGGAATGCTCATCACTCCTAACCTTACAAAGTTCCTTTTCTTCCTCCCTCTACCTCTACAGCTCTTTCCTTTCTTTTAGCTCAAAGATAAAGAAACTAAGAACAGGAAGACATAGATGGCAGCTGGGAGATCTCAAAAAGTCTAAAGTGAGGTTAAACTTCCAGGAAAAGCTTTTGGCAATTTACTTAGGTTGAGTGAAAGAAGCCATGTGATGTGCTAGGGAAAGCATGGGTTTTGGGTCAGACAGCCATGAATTTGAAACCAACTCCACTACTTATTATCAGCATGACCTTGAGCAAGTTAACCAGCCTGTTTAAACCATAATCATCTCTAAGATGATGATTATCTATGTGTTATACATACTATGCAGGTTCTCAGTAAGTACTAAGCACTTCTTTGGTATCTCTCTAAACCATATTTGGAGTAAGGAGCTAGTAATCATGACATTTATGGAAGAGAAACGAAAGATGTCTAGTCCTGAGAGCACTCACTGTCTGTAACAACCATTTGACTATTGACCAGATGGTACTTTGTTGACATCTCTTCCTTTGCTAATTGATAAAATGCTAGGAGTAGAAGAAAAAGGATTAATCTCTAATTTCCATCATTGGAAAAAAAACTAAAGATCAGAACTAAGGAACAGAAGACAGTACTAGTACTAGTACTGTACTAGTACTAGTATTTAGTACTAGTACTAAGGTTAATCCTTTAGAGATTTTTCACAAGCATAATGTGTTTAAGTTTCCCACATTATAGAACATGTTTTCCACTTATACTTTGATATGGTTGTCTATCAGAAGAGTAAAATGATGTACTTTAAGAGTAAATATTCACTAAATTTTGTGCTTTGTTTTGACTAGTTGTTTTAACCATATTTTTGAATTTGTTATGATAGTCCTTCCATTATTGCCTTAGCACTGCAGTTAATAAAAAAATTACTAAGGAACTTAGTAGTTAACATAATTAATACTTATTATTTATTACATACTATACATTGTACTAATCACAGTCTTACTAGTATTTTAATACCATTAATAACTATGAACATATTATGTATAATAACAGTAGGAACCTTATTTAATACTTATTGTGTACCACATTTTGCTAAGCATTTTATATATATTTTCACAGTTAATACTTTCAAAGACCTAATGGGCTAAGTATCATAAGATAAATGAGGAGACATGATAATTCTCTCTTATTAAGGAAAAACTCACCACACCCAGTCTTCCAAGCACTGATAGAATAGAATAGTAATATCTTAAATTTAGAAAGTGCCATTCAAAAAAGTGTACTATTAACTACTTTACTAATTTGTGTTCTATACAATAACAATGTTATATTACATAGGACTGGCTTCCTCCTAAAAGATAGCATTTGATAAATAATATACAATAAGCCACTAGACTAACAGCTTAATAGAGGAATGAAATTCCATCTGAAGTACAGAGAGAGTTTAGAAAAGCCAAACACTTTAGCTTGACTAGAATTTGCTCCAGTATATTGCAAAGTTTATAAATATAGTAGGCAAAGGTCACCAACACTGTCAGGGAATTATCGTTAGGTTTCAACACAAAGGCAACAAACTCAAACAATGCAAATACAGAAAGTAATGCTCCCAAAATAAAAGTAAAGCAAATATTATGATTTACTCCAGCTCTTACTCCTTTGACAAACCAGCAGCCTCAGAAATTAAATATTTAAATATTAAAAAATAATACATCTTTAAGCAGTTGACTAATATGTTACTAAATAAATGATCCCAATTACATTTGAAGTGTCTCCCAGTTCAAAAATTTAACTATATTCATCCATTTCCTATCTCCCCAAATAATACAATAACTTACTTATACCATAGTTTAATCTGGCAGAAGATCCAAAGAAGATATGTTGTTCTTTCATTGTTACTTTACTTCAGGAAAGGGAATACAATATGAACCATATGGAAAACCTTACGTGTGTATGTTTGTGTGTCCCGCCACCACAATGCTTTTACTACTAACTCTCTTGTTGACCCAATACAAAATGTTACCATTCAATTAGATGAGTCTCCACAAAGTTAGAAACATTCAAGTGAAATTCATAAAATAAAAACGATGAATGGACTCCAGAAATTCTAGTTCTTGAGATGCTGATTATACAGAAAAGGGATATTAAAAGTGAAAGGGTTAGTAGAAAATCTTCTGGGCTTATTTAATAAGAGAATGTGGAATTTCATCAGATTGTTTTCTAAAGAAACCACTAACAATGTTGTAGATCTACAAAACCTAAAAGGGTGCACAATGGACTCGAGTCTCTGCTTTGTGATATGTGGATATGCTTTATCAGGATGTACTTCCTCTTTTACAGGATCATATAGGTGAATGAACTGACATAGTCTATAGAGAAGAGACGTCCACATATGTCACAGGGATAAAATTGATTTGATCTCAAGTTCTATATACATTAAAAAAAACTAATTCTAATCCAAGCCTTGAGGAACTCAGTACTGTTGGTGGTGTTTTGCCTCTAGAATGTTCTCCTTCTTTTGCTTCTAGAATACAACTCAAATTACTTTAAATTTATACTAGGTAGATTATATATTTCCCAAATCTTTTATAAAACTATAGGCTTAATGAAACAACTTCTAAAGGCCAGTTGGAAATATCTTTTTAAAAGTAGTAATAATAACAGGAGCAATACTAATAGAATAAGAATGAGTAACTGAATGCACACTATGTATCAGGCACTATGCTAAGAGTTTTACATGCATTCATAAACTAATAAGGGAATCAATACTTTTGAGAATCTACTCCAGACTAAGGAAGCACTATACAGAATATGTCACACACACACAAAAGATAGAAGCAATTTTAATTACACAACAGAGCTAGAAAATATAATGGATAAGGGTATCATGGGAGATTTTTGGTAAAACTGAATAGGTCCTTTGAATCTTTCCAAATATCCCTATATGTCTGCTTTTAAAAATAAAGAAAAAAACTATAAGAATTTTGAAAAAAATTATTCACAAAGAAAACTCTCATGCTTTTATATGAATCACTAATTCTTAACTTCTTAAGACACCCAATATTCTCTACTATTTCTGAAAAGTCATTGAGAAGTAGCCATAAAAACTTAAATAATAACTTAAAATAGTCTTCAGAGATAAACAGGCCAAGAAGAATTCTTAGAATATGTACTGGCCTCCATGCACATTTTTCAAAGCCATGTACTTTTATCTGTCAGCACTTTCTTCTGTTGTTTTTTATATCCTTAGTTTGAGGAATACCAGCATTTGTTTACTGAGAGTGCTTCCACAAATGCATATTCTTATGAAGACCAAGAAAACAAGAAGAAAACATGAGAGTCATAGTATTCTGAGGTCATTTAGTCTTTTTTCTTATTACTATCACTATTATTAGGCCTACTGCCTATTTCTAATAGGCCAAATCTTTCATTAGACCCAAAATATAGCACTCTTTATTTAGGACCTGGACATAAATATCAGTCACTCAGTTGCTATTTTCATGGTTATTTGAAGTGATTTCAACCATAAATGCTTTAATATCCTGAATATCCTAAAGCTGTCTAAGTACAAATATACTCCCACCACATTCTTCTATGCTAAAAAGTAATGTAGTTGGAATAAAGTTTCATTAAAATATATGAGGGAAATTGGTACATTACTAATGTTTAAAAATGTAACAATATACATTATAGTCATAGGACATAAGATGTAGTTAGGACTTCAGAATTTCTGATGCATCATTTTAAAACATCTTTTATCATTTTGATAAAGCCGAGGTCAAGTTTCTAAAAATGCAACTTGTTAAAAGCAGGAATAAATGAATGAGGGATGAGTCAGCTCATTTAATGGAAAGGGTAAAAAAATACTTCAAAAGCACACCACATGACTTAGTAAATATTCAGTGTATCAAAATGCAGTTGCCATCTGGCGTTGATAGACTGGGCTAGAATATGTGTTTAAAAAAAAAGCAGGAGAGGAAATAAGTCAGCCAGGTTAATGTGCTCTTCTCTGTATTTCATAATTCAGGTATTAGGTGCTTTAAAAAAATATTCACTACAAAAGAAATTGTATTACAGCCAGACTTGTGCAGTGTTTGTTGGGGGTGGGTGAAGAGGAGTAAAATAAGACAAGACCTTATGACACCTATGTAAGCTAAAAACAAGAGTGTTTTAGGTAAAGCAGAATTCTCGATCATGTAATAATACTGCCAAAACACCAGCTTTATGGTTAAATGCAGGGAAGTGGTAAGCCTACATCTGGAAAGAAACTGAAATCTTGCTAATTGTCATCTTTGAACATTCAATTATTCTTTTCTTTGGCAATGACTCTTTAAAAGTGTAGAGTAAACCAGAGAATAAACAAAACTATTGGTTGGATAGTAGAAAGAAGGAAAAATTTGAAAGTCCTGAAATTCTTTGAAGTTTTTAAGCTTAGAGTTTGCTATTAACTTTGCAATATGTAATCAAACAAAAAGTAAATGTGAAGGACTTTATATCCCTCTTGCTCAAGAAATGAAGCAAATTTAGAAAACAATATCATTCACAAAAGAAAACTGAACATGCAGTGAAAACTTGCCTGAAGTAGCAATGCCTATCCAAGGCCATATCTGGGCTTGTTATTAGATTCCTCTTTCCTTAACCTTGAACATTTCTTGGGTTTCCAAATCTTGACAATTTATGTTTTACCACATCTCTTGGAATCAAGGCAACAGGAAAAAAGAAACGTTTTAACACAGCTTTGAAGGTTAATTAGGACAGTGCCCAGGGAAACTGTTAGCAAAATGGATGAAGCACTTCGGGTGAGAGTTGATTAGAGTCAAGCATACATCTTTTTAAAAAATTGAGGTAAAATTTACATAAAGCAAAATCCATGGATTTTAAAGTATATATAGTGCAAAGAGTTTTGATAAATGTATACACCTATGTAACCACTATCCTAACAAAGCTTAAGTCCCTTGTGCCCCCTTCCAGTCAATTCCCATCTCTTGTAACAACCAATATTGTGATTTTTACCACCACAGTTTTGCCTTCATACAAATAGAATCATACAATATGTAGTCTTTTGGGTTCTGGCTTCTTTTGTACAACATATCTCTGAAATTCATCCACGGTGTTGTCTCTGTTATAGTGCATTTGTTTTGTTTGCTTATTAGTAGTCTATTCTATGAATACACCACATTTTGTATATCATTTTCTATATTTGGGTGTTTCCATTTTTAACGAATTATGAATAAAGTTATTGTAAGCATTCTTGTGCAAGTCTTTTTGAGGGTATAGTTTTCATTTCTTTTGGGGAAATACCCAGGAATGCAATTACCAAGCAATAGGGTGGGTAGGTATATGTTTAACTCTATATGATACTAAGTGTTCCAAGGTGGAACATTCCCACTAGCAAATGTGAGAATACCAAGTATTCTACAACCCTGCCAACACTTGAGTGTGTCAGTCTTTTTTGTTTTAGTCATTCTAGTAAGCATGAACTATGATCTCCTTGTGGTTTTAATTTGAATTTCCCTGATGGCTAGTGATGCTGAGTAGCTTTTAATGAGTTTATTGGCCATTTTTAGATCTTCCATTGTGAAGTGCCTATTCAAGTTGTTGCCCATTTTAAAATTTCGTTTGTGTACTTGTTATTGATTTGAAGTTATTCCTTACATACTCTGAACATGAGTCCTTTTTTGATACATGTATTGCAAATATTTTCACCCAGTCTTTTACTTGCCTTTTTATTTTCTTAACAATGTCATTTGATAACCAGAAGTTTTTAATTTGGATGAGGTCTGATTAACCAATTTTTTGTTTTATGTTTAGGGCTTTCTGCATCCTATAAACATCTTTGCTTACCTCAAGGTTATGAGGGTTTTTTCTTTTCCCTATGTGTCATTCTAGAAGCACTTACAATCTTAGTTCTTACAGGTGTTTAATACATATCAAATTAATTTCAGTGTGTAGTATGAGATAGAGGTCAAGGTTTAATCCTTTTTCTGTATGCTTATTCTTAATTGTTCAAGCACCATTAGTTGAAAAGATTTTCCTTCTCCCAAATTAATGTTATTGTCATCTTTGTTGATATTAATCAACCATATGTTTGGAGTCAATATCCTAGATTCTCTCTCTATTCTGTTCCAATGGTCTATTTGTGAAGTGTCTTTTTCTTGGTAGGGGAGGTGATAGTATAATCTGTTTTTATTTATACTTATAGAAAGTCTTGAACTAGATAGTGTGAGTGCTCCAACTTTGCTCTTCTTTTTCTAGGTTATTTGCAATTCTATATGCATTTTAAAATTAGTTTGACAATTTCTCCAAAAATTAGAAAAAAAAAAACCAAAACCCTGTTGAGACCTTGACTTGAATTGTGTTGACTCCATAGATCAATCTGGGGAGAAATCATACTTTAATTAAATATCGAGTGTTCACCCACAAACAATGGATATTTCTAAGGCTTTTTAAGTTCTGAGTGTAGAGGCCTTATATTCTTTTGTTAAATTTATTCCTAAGTATTTTGTATCTTAATGCTATTATAAATTAACTTTACAATTTCATATTCAAATTTTTTGCCACTACTATATACAAATATAATCAATTTTTGAATAAAGATCCTATGACCTTTCTAAATGTATTTTTAAGCTCCAGTAGTTGTTTTGCATATTCCTTAAGATTTTCTAATGTAAACAATCATGGTATATGTGAATAAAGACAGGTTTCTATTTTTATTTTATTTCTTTTCTATTTTTTAAAAAAATTAATTAATTTATTTTTGGCTGCATTGGGTCTTTGTTGCTGTGTGTGAGCTTCTCTCTAGTTGTGGCGAGTGGGGGCTACTCTTTGTTGTGGTGCACGGGCTTCTCATTGCAGTGGCTTCTCTTGTTGCGGACTGCGGGCTCTAGGTGTGTGGGCTTCAGTAGTTGTGGCACACAGGCTCAGTTGTGGCTTGTGGGCTCTAGAGTGCAGGCTCGGTAGTTGTGGCACATGGGCTTAGTTGCTCCATGGCATGTGGGATCCTCCCAGACCAGGGATCGAACCCATGTCCCTTGCATTGGCAGGCAGATTCTTAACCACTGTGCCACCAGGGAAGTCCTCGTGTTTGATTTTTTAACCTTTATTTTTCTTGCTTTATTACTTTGGCTAGGATCTTTAGTATAATATTGAACAGAAATAGTAAAAATAGGTACATTTGCCTTGTACTAGATATTAGGCAGAAAGCATTCATTCAGCCTTTCATATTTAAGTATGATATTAATTGTAGGTTTTTATAGAAGCCCTTCATCAGATTGAGGAAGTTCCTATCTCTTCCAGTTTTCTGAGAGTTTTTATTAAGAATGCCTATTAAATTATTTCAAATGCTTTTTCTGAATCTCTTGATATCATATTTTTCTTTTTATTCTAGTAATATGGTGAATTTACATTGATTTATTTTCAAATGTTAAGCTAAACTTGCATTCCTGAGATAACCGTTAGTTGGTTGTGAGGTATTACTCATTTTATATATTGCTGCATCTTTTTAATCAATTTTTTCTTTTTTTAAAAAATTGAAGGGCTTCCCTGGTGGCGCAGTGGTTGAGAATCCGCCTGCCGATGCGGGAGACACGGGTTCGTGCCCTGGTCCAGGAAGATCCCACATGCCACGGAGCGGCTGGGCCCGTGAGCCATGGCCGCTGAGCCTGTGCGTCCGGAGCCTGTGCTCCGTAACGGGAGAGGCCACAACAGTGAGAGGCCCGCATACCACAAAAAAAAAAAAAAAAAAAAAAAAATTGAAGTGTACTTGTATTTGCTAATATTAAAAAAAAAAATTACTGTGCCTAGACCCATGAGGGATACTGGCTTGTAATTTTCTTATCTTTTCCAGCTTTTGCTAATTACGGTTATGCTGGCCTCATAAAACAAGTTAGGAAGTGTTTTCTTCTATATTTTCTGAAAGAATTTGTTTGGATTAATATTATTTCCTCCTACAATGTTTTATAGAATTCTTTAGGGAAACTATTTAGGCCCGGGGTTGTCTTTTTAGGAAAGTTTTTGATAACAAATTCAATTTCTTTAGTAAATATAGGGTTATTCAGATTTCTTGTTTCCTGTATCAGTTTTGGCAACATGTATTTTAAAGAAATTATCTGTTTCATCAAAGTTCTGGAAATTATTGGCATGAAGTGCTCATAATATTCTCTTGTTATCCTTTTAATATCTGTGACAAGTAATAATACCCCTTTCATTACTGATATAGGTAATTTTTATCTTTTCTTCTTAATTATTATTTCTAGAGGCTTACCAAATTCATTTATCTTTTTAAACAATCAAGTTTTCCCTTTGTGTATCTTTATTGTTTATTTTCTGTTTCTTGGATTTTTGCATTTATTATTTATTTCCTTTTTTCTACTATTTTAGTGTTTAATGTGATCATATTTTTTCTACTTCATTAAAGTGAAAACCTATGTTATTGATTTTAAACCTTTCTTCTTTCCTCTGATTAAGAATGAAACCCCTAGATTTCTGCCCAGACCTTCTTTAACCTGTATGATAAATTTTAATATATTACATTTTCAGTATAACTTGATTTAAAATATTTTATAATTTCTCTCATGACTTTATCCTTTCAACTGTGGGGTATTTAGAAGTTTGTGGTTCAATTTCCAAGAGGTCTTTTCTAGATATTTTGTTTTTTATTTATCCTTTAGTTACATTATGATCAGGGAACATATTTTGTAGTATCTCAATCTTTTGAAAATGTTTGTAACTCATTTGATGGCCCAGATTGTGGTCTACCTTGATAAACATTCCATGTGTAGCTGTAAAAAATGCATATTTTGCAGGTGGGAATAGTGTTTTATTCAAGACAAATAGGTCAAGGCATTTGATGGTGTTTTTAATATATTTATGTCCTTACTGATTTTCTGTCTACTTATGCCATCAAGTACTGGGAAAAGGGCATTAAAATTTCCAGTTGTTATTATGGATTTCTCTATTCCTCTTTATTTTTTTGGTCAGTTTCTGCATATATTTTTATTACTTATGTCTTCATGATAATTAGACACATATCATTATAAAAATTCCTCTTTATCTCCAATAATACTCCTTGTCTTAAAGTCTACTCTGTTTAATATTAATATAGCCAATCTAGCTTTCTTATGCTAACTCATACTGTATGTATATTTGTATGTATCTCCCTATTCTTTTACTCTCAAGATAACCATAACTTGATATTTAAAGTGCTTTCCTTATAGACAGTATATAGTCAAGTCTTACTTTTTAATCCAGTCTGACAGTCTTTGTCTTTTAATTGTGGTGTTTAGACCATTTACACTGAATGGAATTATTCCTATGGTTGAGTTTAGATTTACCATCTCATTATTTGCTTTCTATTTTTATTTCCTTTTTTGTTCCTCTGCTTTCCTTTCTGTTTTTAATGGCTTAGTAGGTAATTTATTATTCCATTTAAAATCCATTATTGGCTTTTTAGCTGTACTTATTTTGTATTGGTTTTTAGCAGTTGTTCTTGGGATTACAATATGCTTCTTTAATTTATCACAGTCTACTTAGACTTAATATTGTACCACTTCATGTAAACGTGTGAGTCTTACAGGAGTATAATTCTATTTACCACCACTCCGTCCTTTGTAGTATTTTTATATATTTTTAAATGTATAAATATTATAGATCCATGATAAAGTTATAATTTATGCATTAAGCAAGCAGTATTTTTTTTAATTAGCAGAATAAAAAACATATTCTTTTACATGTACTTAGATATTTACAACTTTTAGTGTTTTTCATTCTTTTTTAAAAATTAAGGACATCTGATGTCTTTTCAGCCTAAAGAACTTCCTTTCACATTTCTTGTAAGAGTTCTGCTGACAACAAATTTTGTTTATATGAAAATTCTTTATTTTTTCACCTTTGGAAGATATCATTACTGTAAGTAGAATTCTGGGTTGACAGTTTTTCTTTCTAATCATGTTTCTAACTTCCATCATTTACGATGAGGTGTCAGCTGACATTTACTTAATCGTTCCTCTATAGGCAATCTATTCCCCAAATACTTCTGGCTGCTTTCAAGATTTTTCTTTTTATCTTTGGCTTATAGAAGTTTGAAAACAATGCCTACATGTGGTTTTCCTTATATAATTTTGCTTTTTCACTTAATTTTGAACAATTTTCTGCTATCATTTCTTCAAATATCATTTTTGTCCCATTTTCTCTTTTTCCATCTCCAATATGCTGCCAATAATTATTTTTATTTCAGCTATTGTACTTTAACCCTTTGGTTCTTCTTAATAATTCCATTGATTTTCTCTTCTCCTGAGATACTCCAAGAATATTAGACTGTTTGATGTTGTTCTACAGATTACTGACACTCTGCACATTTTTTCAGTCCTTTTTCTCTCTCTTCTTTATACTAATAATTTTTATTAATCTGTATTCAGGTTTACTGACACTTTCTTCTGCCATCAATATGATGTCAAGCCTCTCCAATTATTTTTTGTTTATTTGTTTCAGATATTGTACCCTAACTTTTTGGCTTTTAAAAAAATAATTTCCATTTCTCTGCTTATTTTCTCATGTTTCCTCTTATGATCATATTTTTCTTTAAGTCCTGCATATATTTATAACTTTTGCTTTAAAGTCCTTGTATGCTAATTAAAACATCTATATTACCTAGGGATTTGTTTCTATTGATTGTTTTGTATTTTAGGTTAGCAGTTACATTTTCCTGTTTCCATGTCCAGTCATTATTTAATTGTATTTGTACCTTATATATGATATAAGACCCTCGGTTCTGTTATCTTCCTTTAAAGAATGGTTTTTAATTCTAGTAGGCAATTAAATTACTGGTTGACTGCCTTGACATTGTGGTGGCTTAGTTTTGTTTTTTGTTAGGGGCTTTCAATGTTACAGTTTTGTCCCTTTTTCTCAAATTAATTTCTTAGTCCTGATTCACCATCTATATTTCTAAAGTGTGGCCCTTCTGTGTTTTAAGCAAAGCTTTAGACATTTACACATTTACGAAACCCTTACAACTTAGTTAAACTCATACTCCTAATTTTGTCTTCCCTTCATCAGATATATTTTCTCAGCTCTTCCAGCCTTCTAGTTGTCCCTTTCCTCCAAGTCCTTATAGACTCCCCTCTACTTGCATAGTCCACAAATCAGTTAAGACATTAGGAGAGTTTACATACAGATTTATGGGTGCCCCGCCTCTGTGGCGCCATCCTTGTCAAAATTTGCTCCCTTAATTTCAGCCACTTTTCCAACTCTGAACTCCATCCTCTGACACCTCAATCCAATAAGATTGTAGCTTGCTGCTTCAATTCTAACTGTCCCATACCACACAGACTGGGAAGTTCCTTGAGGGAAAAAGCTATCATAAATGTGGATTTCACCCATTACGTTTCACTCCAGATTCTGTCTGCTTTTAGTCACTTTCCAGTGCCTTCAAATAATTGTTTATCAGTTTTCGATTGTAGTTCAGTTTTTTTTTGTTTTTGTTTTTTTAAATTGCAACCAGAGTTTAGAATTGTTATCTGTGGATATCTTTGTCCTGAAATAGTACAAGCTACTCCTCCATTACCAAAATCAGAGCTATCAAAAGTGTTGTTTTATGGTACTTAGTATTTAGAAATTGATTTGGAAAATTGCATTATAATCAAAGTGTCAGCAAATTTTCCTTTCTCAATAGACTGCTTTTTCCTTATGAGAACATTTTTTTTTTTCATCTTTTAAAAAAGTAATTCACAGTGCCTTGGAAAATGGTATGTATTCCATTTACTAAACATGGCCAGGAAAAATACTATACTCTATATGAGTGAAATGAAATACAGTTACAAATAAAGGCACCTTAATGAGAATGCTTGGGAGATTAGTGATGTGAGATATTTCTGATTATGACAGAGAATCTGAACATGTGGTACAGTTGTGCAGGGAAAATGGGTAACTTCATCCTCAGCATTTATAAAGCCTCATTCTAAGACAAACATTTACTATGTATTTTATATAGATGAATTTATAAAGTGGCCCAGGTAGTCAGACTCCAGAGTTAAATTTCAACCATTTTCTCATATTGCCTACTTAGAATTGAGATCAAACTCATTCACAGTACTCATCACTTGTTCTAACAATATGCATTTCCTATTAATATTCTTCCCATCTCCTACATTAGCAACTTGCTTCTTCTGTCATGTAAACTTGCTCTCCATCCTTCCCATACAATTCTTGCTCATTTTATGGAGCAGCTGAAAAATGGAGCTCTCAGATTGAAGCAGGGAGTGCTCAAAAAATACCTCTGGAATCAGTGAACCTGAAACAGCCTCTCCAGTTCTGTCCACCTCTTTTGTCCTTTAGAAATCACTGTCAAATTCATCTCTTCCAGGCAGCCTCCAGTATTTAATCTGGAGTTTTTAACCTACTACCCCATCTCACCAATTACCATGGAAAATTGATATAACAGACCAATTGTTAATTATTTATTTTTATGTCTCAACAACATTCCAGGTGCTGTGAGGAAAACAAATTAAGAACAAGACAAGGTCCTTAGCTACAAATTACACCTCGGTTAGGCAGAGTCTTACCCATTACACAGTGACCTACAGTGTAACCTTCATCCAATTTACCAATCTCTCTATATGTATATATTCCTATATGTTATTCCACTTTTCTTTCTTCTCTGTAATAATTTTATGCAGGCTATTCATTTCAAGAACCTAACTGGCTTCCTATTGGTACCCATCCCTTAAACCCTGAGAACTGAGGGCCGAGTGGAGCCCTGTGGCACCTATCAGGTCCTTCTGGTGGAATTCCGTCCTTGCTGCCTCATCCAACCTTCTTCCCTCAGCTTGTAATCAACTTAACTTTGAAAGTCTTTGTACACATTAGGTAATATTTGTCCTCTGTTCTCCCAGGGGACTGTGGTCACTGCCCAGCTAGGAAGCCCTACCCTTCATTATTCAGCCACAGCTTGAAGAGCATTCTAATTCTAACTTTCCGCCCTCTGACGGACCAGCTGCATCAAAGGCTGTGTTCCTTTATTTGTTTGTTTTTTTCCTAAAGCAGAATCAGTATTTCAAACTAAGTCATTTACTAGAAAAGTACGGACTCTGGGTCCAAATTTTCAAAACATGTCTCTTCTGTGAACCACGACAAATCTAAACTGAATTATGCTTCATATTAGAGTCAGGACTCATGTGGTCCCTTTTTCTCTGCCCCTCTGGATCCCTGCATGCTGTTCAGGGGAAGTTGCTGGCTTTTGAACTGACAGTTTGGAAATGAAGGCATTTTTCTTTTAGGGAGAATAGTCCTTCAGTGATTCAAACAACAAGCCTTGTGATCAAAATAATTCATAAAGGAAAAGATTTATGAAGTGACTTCACTAGCACACAATGCATTTTTAAAACTTTGTTTTTTAAATAAATCTGTCAGTACACAAGCCAAGACAACACATCTGAATGCAATATCAGTGGACACACCCTGAATCTCTTCTCCTTCCCTTGTCTGAGACTGTGGCAGAAAAGGAAAATGCTTCTCATTGTCTTTTTTAAATTTAATATTTGTTCTTTTAAATTAAAAATGTGAGCTCTATGAAAAGACTTTTAAAAATTGTGCATACTATCATTTCCTACATAAAATCTGTCTTTAAAAAATGCATTTTCCATCTACCACTTGTGCTTGTTTAAGAGAATAAAAAATAAATAAAGAAGTCTTACTTATAATGAATCCCTCTGGCATAAGGAAGCGTGTCCTAATCTCCCTTTATCAGGTTTGAGTGATAGTTCTGCTCAACGAGTATTGACAAGGCCGTCCTGTTCTCAGGCTTTCGTTTCCCTCAGTTGGAGAAGGATACAGTGCATTTTCACATTCTCAAAGTCTGCAGTTGTTTTTATATAAGAAGCAATTTGCTTGGGTCACGTCAGGTCGAATGGGATGCCTGCCCAGCTCTTGGTTTTAAAGGAAAAACATACAGAAAGACACAAAAACACAGCAGTTTCCTTCATTAAATTCCACTCTACCTGCCATGGGCTTCTAGCCACAATGGAATTTCCCACCCTGGCCTAGACTAGCCTAACTTTTATTTTTAGGGATTTTTTTTTTCCCCCCCTTAAATCTTATGAGCTTTCTTTCAAGTGAACTTTGAGGTAAGGATTATTAAACCATAGAGTAATTGCCTGGTTTAAAAAGAATCAGACTTGAGAAACAAATGCCTGCTGACCTTCCATAATATTATTGGATAACCACCCCCTAGATAACAGCCTTTCAAAAAACTGTTCATAATCAGCACAAGAAGGCAGGTAATGTAATTCAAAATCAAAACCTGAATCATGAAATGAAGAGAAGAATGGCACCTTTTCAATAATACTCTCTACTTACCATTACATTGGATAGACAGAATTTTAGGATAAAAAACGTAAGTGAGTAACTAAAAAAATGAGGAAGTATATAGATAGAAGAGGGAAGAGAGAGAGAGAAAGAGGCAGGCTTTTGGACCATTCTCTCCTGAAAAACCATTTATGCTTTTGCCCATAGCCTGGGGGCAACTGATTTAATCAGGGTTGTTCATGTGGATTATCTAAACTATGAAAAGCAACAGGGAGAACTTCCTAAGAAATCCCGACTGGGTCTGCTGCAAAATACTTGGTTTGCAGCCTGGAGCTAAGTAGTCTGTTCACATTGTACTCAGGGTCTTAAGGAAAATGGATCAATGCCTCTATAATTCTTTGTCCCTTTGATCTACCTCACCATTTGGTGTCTCTTGGCATTACGAAAGCTCTTGAAAATGACCCTGCCTAGTTAACTGATTTATAGTCCGGAGACAAAAAAAGCAAAGAAAGAAAAAAGGTCTGGTAATGAGGAAAGAACAATGTACTTTCTTGCTATCTTTTCTTAGCATAAATAAAGATTGAAAGATGTGATTTTGGGGGATGTGAACCCCACTCTCCCCATATTAACAATAGCCTTGTCAAAGCCAAGCTGAGGCCTCATCTCAACCAACTCTCTTTAAAACATATCAAGTTGGCCCTCTCATTCATTATTTTCAAGTGGATTTTGCATTAATATTCCTTCAAATGGTAAAGTTTACTTTTCAGGCATGTCATTTGCTTTGTTGTTCTTCTTTACCCATTTCAGCTTCTTATCCTCAAACCCCTGTTTCCTTATTAAAGTTAATTGTTAATGCAGCTGTTCCATTAGCATCACAGCACATTTACAAACCAAAGATTGGTTCACTCTACCTGGCTTCCAAAACCATTTGCTGATTGAGAACATTTCATGAGAACATTGTCTACTCATGTGAATAAACAAAAATTTGTCTATAATGTGAATTTGGAGAAGGAAAGAGCAGCTGCCTGGTACAAAGTCTACAGAGGCCAAAATTGCTGCCATAGCCTTCATGGCCACTTCCCCTGAATGTGCTATTCTACATTAACTTCATCTTAGATATTAGGATTTTGGTTCTTAAATGGATTCCATTTTCCTCCAGTAAAACCAAGTGGTTTACCCTGACATTTAACAGTGATTTAGTGAGTTTAGAGTTTCTTCTAACTCTAAAGTAAATGTTCATGAGACTTGTGAACTCATATCTAGACAATTAATCTGAGCATTTTAGCAGTTCCCTGAGGCTGCATATGGTCTCTCATAGCCCCTTGCAAACCCTGAGATTTTGAACCACTGTCTAGTTTGTGGTTGTGCTGCCAAGGAGTAGAGCAAAATCATTACTTATGGTGACTTCCCCTCAAGCATAGTGAATTGAAATACAAGAAAACCTGCACTATACTTTAGACAGAACATTAGGATTAATGCTGAAAACCAAGGAACTAAGAGCCTGTAAATATGCCAACTCAAGAAGGAGAAGATGACAAAACAATATTGGAGTTTAGAAACAAAAGTAGTACTGTGTCAACATGTCACTATGCATCAATCATCATAACAAAACTAACCGAAGGTCAGCCTCAACACCAATGGCGATATTTTTGCATACAATTCTTGAAGCACAACTTGAACTGGATCTTAGTTCTCATAGGTCTGTTACTTATCCTTCTCTCTCTCTCTCTCTCTCTCTCTCTCTCTCACACACGTACACATATATACGCATAGTAGTAGACTAGGCCTATGGCTACTGTGTTAAATTTGCATCTGTGAGCCGCTAAACAGCTGCTTTACATATACACTGTAGAAGAATGAAAGTGAGAAAACTGGTGTAGAGATGGTTTTTGTGTACTATCACAAGGAAAGAAAATAGGCCTACAGCAAGTTAAAGGGAAATGGACAATGATGAGCATAGAGAACAAGTTAGGATTCCTTAGGAATTGACAATAGGACTAACCTTACTTAAAACATTTATAAATGACTTGCTCACCCCAGCATCTCGCACTATGCCTGGCATATAGTGGAAGCTCAATTAATTTTTGCTGAATTAGCCAATGAGTAATCTGAAACTAAGAGTGTACAATAAATTATCCAATTATGTGGATGGAATTAAACTTTCCTGAGCAGGGTAAAGCTAAGCTGATGGGACACAGTATTTGTCCAGGTGTGCAGAAAGGTGGCAGTGTGAACATGGACAACAAAAATATTCAAATATGGGAAAAGGATAGCTTTAAGCCTTAACCAGGAAAGGGACTTGAAGGTCACTGGGCTCTTTCAGGCAAAAAACAAAGCAAAACAAAAACAATGCTTCAAAAACTTGGTCATTATTAAGGGAAGTGTTAAAATAAAAGTTATACTTCCTTTATATTAAACTCTCTGCACTTATGTAAAACCATCTGCACTTAGAGTACAAAGTTTCTCTGACATAACATCCCAGAGTCTCTTACACAGGGCAGTCATTAAATTCAAACTAGATTAATATAATGTAAGCTAGTAGAGAACAAGTTATTTTGAGATTTCATAACAATTCATTGACTATGAGAAAAATGCAAACAAACATGGTTGTTAATAAATGTTATTTAGCAGACGTCATATTGACATTTCTAAGTGACTGGCTACCAAGGCAGTTTCCTAATAAGTCTAATTTTCCCTACTCTCTGAGCTTATGGGCTAGTGATCTTGTAGTTTTGGGTGTTTACATTCATTTATCCATTCAAGAAACTTTTACTGAATGCTTCCTCCAGCTGTACCAGTCTGGTAAGATCAGACTGGATCTTAAATGAACACCATGCTTCCTTTGCCCCTTGCATTCTCAGGTTTTTACAGGAGGTTGTCTCTCATGATGGCACATTCAGACTCCTGATCCTAGCTCCTTTCCCACCTAATTTTTCTTTTTTCCCCTTCACCCTATGTCTATCTCCCTATGAATAGACAAGAGGCTGTATAGTTCTGAGCAGTGGCCATAGTGCTACCTAGAGTGGAACTCCATCAGCCCCATACACATTGCCTTGTTGAAGAGATATAACGTACTTTCCACACTTAAGAAATGATTTGATTTCCTTTGCCTCAGTAGAAATATTACAAGCTAACAGTGGTTCTCCTGTTATAAACCACAGTAACTATCTGCTCACCAACATCAGTTGCTAAATTGTATCATGATAGAATTCTAAAATACACGTTAAACTTTCTTTCTACAAGTTGCCTATTTCCTCTGAATACAGCCAATTCACCTGGCAACAAAGAGTAATTAGCCGCTGGTTGTTTGTATGCAAAAAGAAAAAGGTATGATTTCTCTTTGCTTATAAGAACTTCTGGTAAGTGGTGATAGGTTTCAGAACCCTCTTCTTTTTGGCAACCACGGTTCAATTATCAGGAACTTCAAGTTCAGAACTGGAGAACACTGACTCCGTTCTGTGATTTCACAGTTGCTAGGGATTGGTTAATTGCTAAAAACTGCTCACATGGAAGACGAGGCACTGTTCTCTTTATTTGCAAGGGACAAACAGGCATATTAAAAGGGGTTTTAGAGTATCTAAAACACGATAAACTTGTGGCTTTCTTTTAAAAAACTATTCATGATGTTCTCCTTAGAAATAGGAGAGACAATCTAATTTCTATGGGTGGAAATCCCATCTGTAACAATGTTTTGCAAACACACATACTACCAATACCTTTTCCAGTGAGATGCAGATACTAAAATCATATAAGCTAGACAAGATAATTTTATAATATAAGCAGAAAACAATAAAAGCTACTGTGATAGTCTAGATTACATATGAAATGTGTAAAAGAATAAAATGAAAAGTTCTCTAATCTTTTTTGAATTTGCATCAGAATTTCCCTTCCATGTTGTAATCATGCCTCTTTAAATGTATATGAAAAGTAACTTTGCTAGGCTCATGAAGAATGACCTTGATAAGCATGGCATAACTGTAAGCAAAATAATTTTTAAAAGAATGAGTCTACATATATAATTTCATCATTTCTAGAAACATGGATGTCATTAGACTTGAAGACAGCCAGTGGATTAAACCAACTTATTCTGACATCAACCAAAATGTGATCTAATTGCAGGCCGCAGTGATTAAACACTTTTGGAAAGAAATAGGTCTCTCCTCTACTTCTCCAACTGCCCACCCCTCTTCTCCTCTTCCGCCACAGGTCTGTGGCAGCCTAACTTCCAGCTAACAAGTTCGAAGACTGGGTGAAGCATCAGTTTGGAATTATTTTTTAAAAATTATAAATAATCAAAAGAGGTGACAAATGTTTCAGTGGTTACTAAACATTTAGTGGGTAGCAAGGTATAAATTAATAATTAAGGGCGTTCATCTGTTGACTAATATTGATGCTTAGAAAGCTAGAAGTGTCAAGATGTCCTTTCAACCACAGTATTACAGATTTAGGAATTTTTTTTAGTGGGTTTAGTATAGGAAAAAAGATGCTTAGAAATGCATACTGAAAAAAATAATAACCTCTGATTTATCTATCATCTAAGTCCTTGTGTTTTCTGGAAAATATATTAATGAGAGATGGCATTATTTGACAGTTAAGGAAGGAAAATGGAAATCATCTGTTGTATGCCAACTATGTTCATAAGCAAAATAATATTCTCTTAATCCTCAAAAGGAAAGGGGCGATTATAAAATAATTTGAGACTCTCTGGAAAGAACTGAGATATTCTCTGAAAATTTTGTAAGTGCTATATATTTTAAAAGTAATGTAGTATTACTATAACATAGCTATTAAATATGTAATTCTTTTCTTTCTGATAATCCCTCTCCCTTAAATATGAAGGGTTGATTAATTTCTTCATTTATTCTTTTGGATAAATATCCTGTTCATTGATGCTTGAAATCCAGCCCATCAGTTTCCCTTTAAATTCTAACATATTTTAAAGAACTTTAGAAGATCATGAACTTTGGAGTACTGACTAATTTGGAATCTGCCTCCATCTCTTACAGGCTGTATGACTTTGACCAAGCTACTAAAATTCTTAGTAGTTCAGTTTCTTCACCTGTGAGAATGGCATAGTAAACATACCTACCTCCTATGGTTACTATGAGGATTAAGGGGTTTCATACAGCCAATGTGAAGATGTGAAATTGCTTTTCTGAGTTTTTGGAGGTATTTGAAATCAGGCTGACTAAGTCAAGCGAAGCTGTGGTGTCCTTGTTTGGCAGGTGCTCTCCAAATTTCACTTCAAGGTCTTGGACCCTCTCAGGTCAGTGTAGTGAAGAGCTCTTTGTGTAACTGCCATCTTTCTGCCTCAAAGCCAAGATGGATTTACCTTTTAGTTTTAGTTTTCACTAAAGATCTCTCTCTTCAGCTGTGTGCACTAAGGGTAAAATATCAACAATTAAATTACCTGAAGCAGGGCTTCCCTGGTGGCGCAGTGGTTGAGAATCCGCCTGCCGATGCAGGGGACACGGGTTCGTGCCCCGCTCTGGGAAGATCCCACATGCTGCGGAGCGGCTGGGCCCGTGAGCCATGGCCAATGAGCCTGCGCGTCCGGAGCCTGTGCTCCGCAACGGGAGAGACCACAAGAGTGAGAGGCCCGTGTACCGCAAAAAAAAAAATAACCTGAAGCAGGCAAATGTTGAAAGGGGAGTTGTTAAGTCATAGCAGTGTGACAACTTGGTCTGACTTTCAGAAAGATCACCATAATAAGGAGACCAATAAATAAATTAAAAGTATAAAATATACATCTATGCAGAATCTTAGAACCCCTTCTCTGACACATAAGTCATTAAAGGAAACTTTGTGTCCTGCCTATTAATCCAACATTTAAAATAGAACCCAGTTTTATGGAAGAAATTGACAGGTGAGAGTTACTGAGTTCCTTTGGATCAGATTTTTCTGTGCTCCATTAAAAACAACAACAACAGCAAATGAATAACAACAACAAAAAACAATGGTTCTGGTTGTATGTAATGTATACCACTAATCTAGTGTTTCTTAACAGGAGAACAATTTTGTCCTGCACCCCCATCCCTAGAGGACAATTGACAATGTTTGAAGACAACTTTGATTATCACAACTGAGGGGAGCTATTGGCATCTATTGGGTAGAGGCCAGCAATACTGCTAAACATCCTAGAGTGCACAGGACAGTACCGATCTGCCCCCAACAAAGGATTTTCTGGTCCAAACTGTCAGTAGTGCTGTGTTGAGAAACCCCGTCTTGATTCAATATACCAGAGACACTGGCCTTGAACCATCAGCTGCATCAACATTTAAGATAGTCTATGGAGTACTCTGACAGTTGAAGGATACACCTAGAAGGAACACCACTTTGAATATATAACTGACAAATCTGGATACAGTGCTAAGGGAAGAACTGGTAAAGCAAATAATTGGTGGCTAATTATGCCAAATATAAAAAGATAATTTTACATTACTGAGTAAATCAGATTAATATTCTTCTTTAATCCCAGGGAGTCTAAAAATAAGAAGTTATGGACTATGCAATGTTATCCTGACACAGATATTTTGAAACGGTTTATAAAAAGCAGTAAACATGGTTTTTTTTAAAAAATAGCCCAAATGAGGTATAAAGAATTAGAAGTCATTTTTCTAGGTCAGATTTTTTTTTCCTCCAGATCGGATTTTCCATATGCATTCATTCATGCAGATCACAAACTACGCTTCTAACACTCTTTCTCTCTGAAGGCAAATCAGGCTAAAACTAAGAGTTTAAGAACCATTTCTGTACAAGAGAAATTTTCAGCTAAGGGAACACAATACAAGCTCTAAGGTAGGTGTGAAATTTATTTTTAAATTAAGCCACAACTATTCTGCAAACATTTAACTCAGAACCACACCACTGTTAAAGTTTGTTGATTCCATACGAAAGGAAGAACCAACATAAATTAAATTTGCAAATGAAGAAAATAAAATATGTGAAAATTATTTTTAATATGGCTAAAATTCAAATATGCAACATTTAATTCTTTTTACAGGTTTCACTGTCAAAGACAACATGTATATTTTTCCCATGAAAGAGGATGACTGAAATTGACATTCAGGTGAGCATCTGGACACTACCAGTATGTGATGTTGCACAAATTTACTCACATCTGGAGTCATCCTCATGCTTTTGAATTTTATTTTGGTTAGTGTTACCAGGAGTTAAAATGTACTGAGGACCTCAGAAAAATTGGCTTTTATTTATTCCCACTTAGAACCCCAGAAGTTGCTTCCTAGTCAGGCACTTCTTACTGATGAGGAAATCCAAGGTGAAATAACTGGCTTAGCCACAAAGAGAATGGAAGGTCATTCATTTCTGAGCTGCCAATATCTTTTCTTCCCATTTTTCTCATTTTAACTTCTAGATTTAGCTCCAAAACATTGGCTCTTTCTCTCTTAAGTGGAAATTCTAGCATCAGAAGGTTAGTGGAGGGGAGGGTAGTGATGGGTTTAGGTTTTCATAGCAGTTCAATTCAAAACTGTTAAGTACTTCCTACCAAGAGACCACCACTAAAAACTGTTTCTAGAACAAGGCAAAGGGAGAGATTTAAACATGGGGGAAAAAAATGGAAGGAAGCAAGAAAGCTCTGGCCCTGTGAAAGATTCAGAAAAAAAAAAAAAAAATTCTGATTTCTGTTCTCAAGATGCTTACAATCTTATTCTAGAGGAAAAAAAAAAAAGAATTCCAGTTTAAATAACTGACTAACAAAAAGAAACAGTACAGTTAAGTGTAACAATTGGTGGTAGAAGCAAAATGCTGTGGGGAAGCCATGTCTCTTACCTCTTTTCCAACTCAGAGGAAAGAGACAGTGGGTCAGATTCAAGCTACTCTAGTTTTTGATATTAGTTTCATAATACAGCTATAATCCCATTACAGAGAACTTCAAGGAACTGTTGACATTTTTTTTTTTTTCCTGTCCTGTAGTTTATTGTCTCAAGTATTGCTTGAAATACCAGGCTACATGCAGAGATGTTTGCACTAATGGTATTTGTTGACCTGCATTAAGTTAGGGTCAAACTGAATAAACGGAGATGCACACTACAGGGAACCAGTTAGTCAGATTGTTTGTAGTTAGGCTTGCATTATTTTTACAATCCTTTATTACTTTTAACCTAAAGACTAGACATTATCCTCAAATAATCTTGTTATTATATGAAACAGTAATATTTATTAAGAATGCCTCTGGAAAGCCCCAAATGGGGATATGCAGAAGAGGATTTACTATGAATTTAATGGAACTTATACTTCAGGGGCCCTTACTTGCACAGCCCCTCCCAAGTCCCTGTACTTAATTTGTAATCATAATTCTGTATTCTTTTCCTTAAAGAGGGTCCCCCAAATAGTTTAAGCGTCTGGTAAAATCTTCATCCACCTTGGGTAGAAAATAATCTTGAAGGAATCAAACCTGACTATCCTGAAAGGCCAAGTCAGAGAAGGATACAAAATGTACATTTACAAACATATATAAATTACATTTCCAACATATCCCTCCTATTGTTGCTGTCTTCCACCCCCCGGCAAAGGATAGATGCCATCTTACCCACTGTTACAAGGTTTCTAGACTCTTTAAAATAAAATCTGTCGGTTCAGTGACTGGGAATTATCAGTGTTTAAAATAAAAGATGAAAAATTCGGAGACAGAAGATGATTTCTAAGAGTAAAAAGAGAGACACAAAATTTTTTACATAAATAGTAATAATTATTATTCATAGCTAAGGGATACATGCATTTGAGAAAAGGAAGGACTTGGAAATTTTCTCAATACAATTTACAGTAGCACCTATGAAAAGTATGGTGAGTTTAGGCAGAGTGTGGGAATTTTTACCACGAGTAACACCACGTGTCTGTTTTTCTGGTTTCTGAAAAGTCCAAATAAATCCCACAAGCACCTCTAAACCCCACCATGGAATTCTGACACTTCTGAGTAAGAAGTTCAGAGGAAAATAAAAACTTTGGATGCACTATGTCTGTCTACAGTTTTTCCTATAATGCCTTGTCCTGCTTTTTAAAGAAAACTGAATAAAAATTAATTCAAAAAATGAATGAAATTATCCCAAATGGAATACTAAATTGAAAAATAGTAGTTAAATAGTTCATAACCATTTTCTGTTACATTTTTTTCCTCTCTCTTAGAAATGGAGTAAGAATGCTTCAAATAAAAAACGTAAAACCCATCCCATTCCATAAAGGGCCCACTCACGTAAACAGGAAGCTCATTAAAAGCGCTTTTCTTGGTTTCCTGGCAAAGCCCACTTTTTATTTTGGTGGCAGCACCTATTAAGTAGAGGACTCTTTTTGTAGGCAGGGTGAAAAATTAAACATTACAATCCATCAGGCACCCGCTGGATTAGAGTTAGTTGAGTGACTCCTTGACGAGAGTGAACAAAGTAGCTCTGAGATCAAGGAACAGGCTTTGGTCTAGCCCTGCACTATAGATGATGGGCTTCTCTGTCCAGGCATCACAAATCAGCTCGAAGTTCCAAAAGAGCCAGGAGATGCCAGTTCATAATTGTGCAAAATGTTTCATATGCACATTGAACTATTCTCTCATTTCCTTTACATTTAAATACTGTTTTATTTGTTTCTTTCTTTGCTTTCCCTTTCTGGGAAGCATTGTAGCATAATGGAAAGAGTATGGGTTTTGGAATTTGAAATCTTTGTTTCTAGTCCCTGCTCTGCCAAATACTGTGACATCTTGCCTTCCTGAGCCATCATTTTCTGATCTGTAGAATGGGGACTAACAATTCTTCCTTAATAAGCTCAAATTTTTCAAAGTATAGGTAACCATCACCTATCTCAAAAAAATCAGCTGAGGTGAAAATACAAATTTCAGGGCCCCTTTCTGATTCTCTGTAAGTTAGAAAGCCTTGGAATCTGCATTTGAAGCTTGCTTCCCAAATAATTTTTGTACACACTAAAGTTTTAGGACCACAGCAGGTTCTTATTAGTCATCCATTTTATACACATCAGTGTATACATGTCAATCCCAATCTCCCAGTTCATCCCACCACTACCCACACCCTCTGCCGCTTTCCCCCCTTGGTGTCCATGAGTTTGTTCTCTACATCTGTGTCTCTATTTCTGCCTTGCAAATGGGTTCATCTGTACCATTTTTCTAGGTTCCACATATAATAATAATAACTTGCTGTATAAAAATAAAATAAAATAAAATTCAAAAAATAAATAAAGTTTTAGGACCACACATCCTAACTTGTCTGAGTCAGAATTAAATTAAATCATGTAGGTGAAATTTATTTCAATCTGTTAACTGCAAATCAAGATGTGTATGCTTAGGTGTTCTCATTAGTGATATTTTCCAGGGTAGCTCAAAGAACCAAAGGACACAGGACCATTTCCCCAAAGATCTTGCTTTGAGCCATTCCTGCCATGCCAACAGCATTCTGCTTTACCTTCAGTTAGGCAGGTTGGTGGGTTGGTGGGGAGAACAGAGCTGAGAACTGTGACACAGGCGAGACTTCTGTAGAATTTCATTTATGTGACTATACCGACCCCACAGGGTGATATAAGGATTAATTCCTATTTGGTAATTTACTGTGTGTAAAATGCCTTGAGCCCCTTGGAGGAAAGTGCTATATAAATGTAAAATAATAATTATAATAACCTCAACTATTTAACTGATCAGTGAATTAGCTAGAAGATTTAGGCTGCCAAGGGACAAGGCTGAAACCATTATAAGTAGGAACATTTTACATCATCATATCTCATAACTGTTATCACAGAAAGGGGAAACAAAGGGTGAAAATGAAGATAAATCCACGTTCTCCACTGATTTAAATGACAGAGGATCACTAGTAATGGTTCATGAAAGCCAGGAAACGCAAAAATGACAGCTGCATTGTAATTCTAACTCAGGCACACATCCTGAGATTTTATATGCTTTGGTCTTTTATTTGTATAGAAAATATCTCATCAGTGCAACATCTAACATTTAGCATTATTAATGCACTTGATTATGCTTTTGCTCAGTTGGAATATGTTCATAATTCACCCCTATTGGTAGATAATGGTTTTCCTATATGAAAGGTATTGATGTTATTCTACAAAGTTCCAGGTAATATTTGAATCGGTTGTTTACAAACAACTTGATTCCTGTGTATCTTCCTAAGAAAACTAGGGATTTTAGGAAACTGAAATATATAGGAGATAAATTTTCTTCCCAGGAATAAAATATTTTGGTGCATAAACTTGCATGAGTTCAACTGCCCTCAGTTCTTACATTATTTGTTTTATTTATTTGATTCACTTTGTGCAGACCCTTCCACTCAAAAGCTCAAGGGGCTGAACCCAGAACTTTCATATACTGAACGTGAATCACTTCTTAAACCACAAGAAGCAAAAGAAAAGGCTATAGAAATCTTAATGGGCAAGCTTCAGATGCTCAAAAGCAATTGTTTAGTTACTCTACTTAGTTATGCATCGTTCAAAACACTTTCTAAATCGGGCAAGAAAGGTTCTTTTGTGAAGAACAGGCTTTGGGGCCTTGGACAAGTTTTGAGTTGTTTTATAGCTCACACACACAGTAGTTTTGATGTGTATGTAAAGAGGTACTTCCATGCAACAAAGTTTGTAGTTGAGTACTGAAAGGGAAATGGAAAGAAACAGAGCAAGGAGAGGAATTGAGCATGTGGTACCTTGTTCTATTTTGAATTAGTAATTCCTAGCCTCAAAGATTTACACTTAAAAAAAAATCCAATACTGAGTGTGTAAAAACAGGTGTAGACTAAGGTGAATGAATACCAGAAAATAAAGTTAATCAGTATAACTTCAAATTATCTTATAAATACTAAAATTAAGTTTTACTCTGTCTAAAGGAGGAAGAAAGAAAGACAGACAAAAATAAAAAAACCAGACCTTGCAATGAATTTTCTTTGCCTAAAATAATAAATATTAGATATGCCTTCTGATTTATAAAAAGTCATGTGATACCTACTCCCCAACATTACAAAACATTCCAAATGTGATGTGTGTTTAAACACATCCATGCATAAGCACACATGCACACACATTCACACACACACATCAAAAATATCGGTGTTCTAGTGTAGCCTTCTTGCTTTCAAGGGCCTCTTAAAAGGGCAGAAGAAAATGGGTATCTGATAAAATGCTTCTGCTGGGGTCACCAGCAGAAAGCAAATCCAGTCAAGTGCTGCCAATAATCATTTCTATTACAAACGTTTTTAAAATCCATCTTTTCTTTACATATACTTTTTCCTTTGGTATAGCTAATATGGTGGCCAATGTCCCGGTCTTCTAGTCACACTGGAGTTTCTTGCCCTTGCATCACAAGCTCAGCTGCACTCATCAACGTGGAAAAGCTGACAGCACTGTCTGAAAGACACAGCTTGGGATAATTGCTCCTTGTAGTTCCCCTGTCAATGAATATTATCATATTCTTCTCACGAGTAAGGTTACTGTACTTTTTTTTTTTTTTTTTTTGGATTTCTACACACTTAGCCACTAAGCACATCACTATTCCTTTAATGAAATGGACTAAACTTGACAGTGTGAACTGTGGCCTAACATTCTCAAGATTCTGTTTTAAAGTTTTAAAGCCTCTGTGTTCATATTTTTAAAAATAATCTTTGTCCAGAAGAAGTAAAAATGACAATAATTTTTTACTTGATATTACTGTTTTCTTAAGAAGGTTAACTGAGAAACATCAATCGATAGGCACAAAGCAAAGAAAAAAAAACACATAAGGCTAGCAAACATACTCTCTTACTGAATTTCTTTCACCTAAATATACAATGGAATCCTCTGACATTATGTGTTTTCTTTCCCTATCATGTTAGGCTGAAGAACAGTTCCTGGGCAAAAGTAGAAAAACCATGCTTTAAGTCTCCTTGTGATCTACACCTTTGAAATATTAGCTTCTCTTTAAATTTGAAATGCTAGCTCATTAAGAAGGAAAAAATTTCAAAGTACTGCAGTCACTAATAACAACAGCAGCAGCAACAGTAACAGTAACGATATTAACATCAACATTTATCAAACTCTTAGATGTCCTAGGCACCACTGTAATCACAGGAATTGACACATTAAATCTTCACAACAACTCTGCCCAGTAATACTGTTATTACTCCCATTTTATGGATGAGAAAATAACAGGCACAGAGAGATTAAAATTTTATGCAAGATCACATAGCCAGTAAGTAGAGGAGCCAGGATTCAAATGGAGGGAGCCAGACTCTGCCACATAATGAATGCCTGACACCATAGGGCCCAGTGCTCCTTACTTCCCCTGAATTTCTTCCCGAAGTGGCCAGTGATCAGTGTTTAATTCCCTCCTGAGCACTTACACACTTGTTGGCACCTGTGGTTAAAAGCTCAGGATCTGGAGTCATATATAAGAGATTTACCCAAGATACTAGCAGTGCTTAACTCTACCAATATCTATGCCTCAGTTTCCTCCTGTGTAAAACAGTAATAATAATACCAATGTCATGTAGTTGTTGTGAAGGTTAAATGTGATAAAGCACATTAGAGCTCAACGAAGGGTCAATGCTTAATAAATGTTAATTTCATTATTACTGATTTTTATCTCTTAATATGTATGATCCCTTTCCCCAATTAGATTGTATTTCTTTTCAGAGAAACTGTCAGTATGAATCCTCATTGTTTTGTGTTGGGCTTTCCAATTGTTTAATATATGTTGCTGAAATCTTAGATGTCCTAGGTACCACTGTAATAACATGTATTAACTCATTAACTCTTCATAACAATTCGATGGGGTAATATATTTATTTATAATATTAAAAGTGATATATTTATTCTAGTATCTAAAATTTAGTGAGCACTTACTATCTGTCAGGAACTCTGCCAAGTGCATTATGGCATTATCTCATGCAATTCTCCCCAATCCTCTGAACTAGGCACTTTCAAAATCTCCACTTTACACAGGAGGAAAAACTGAGGCTTACAGAGGTCACACAGCTAAGTGTTCAAGAATGTGAACCTCTAACCATAGCCCTATATTACCTGCTAAAGAATGAATGTAAGGTAGGTATTCAATAAATATTTGGTCCTGATGATGAATTGACTATATTCTTAATTATTTCTGTTACCAGAAAACTGTGCTTAAAGCAAACTAATGTGGCCTAGCCGATATCATTCATTCATTAGTTAACTATTAAAAAGAGATTACTGTGTGCTAGGTACATGCCAAATACCGGCAATAAAAAGAAAATACTACGGATCTAAAATTTTCTCATCAAAAGCAATTAAGGATTTAATATAATTTCACTTACCATCATTTCTATGTCAACTCATAAAAAATCAAACTTCTTCCTCTCTCCCTTTCCCTCCCTGCCCACTCTTTTTTATTCCTTCTTTTAAACCCAAGTTTCATGGTATTAAATTTATAAAGATTTTTGCCGATAAGAAGCTTATATGTCAAGGCAAGGAACCATTTTAATTATATTTACTCTTCATTTTGAGAATATTTCTTTTTCATATCTGACAAAGACTTTTGAAGTGACTAAAGAAAGGCAAAGCAACCTGATTTAAAAAAAAAAATTCTTTCATGTACAATCTTTTTTCTGTAATAGTCTCATAATAGCTTCGAAATTTTAAAAGAAGGTTTTAGCTGTTTTTGTTCTTTTCAAATTGGCAAAATTTGATTTTTTTCTTCACATGTTTAGATAACCTTTAAAATCAACAAACAAGAAATAAGAACATACTCAGTTTTAAAAATACACTCTTCATTGGTGCCTTGGCATCATCAACTAATATCAGCATCACTCTGAAAACTGTCTCTATTCTTTTTTTAAAAAAGAGTTGAAAAATGCACCCACAGAACTCACACAAAACCAAGTCTACTATCTTAAGGGGAGAAAAAGTTTAAGGGCAATGGGAGACCGTAACCATTGCTATTAACAAACTCTCCAATCAGCTAGCAGATTTTGTCAACATTTCCTTCACCTCCACACTGAAGGTATCTCATTTTGTCCGTGAATTAAAAAAAAAAAAAATCTATTTAAGGGTTTAGGTGGATAATTCTAAAGTCAGTAGTCTTCAGGTTTACTTTGCAGAATCATTATTTCTTATGTATGACTTTAAGTTGTACTGAGTTTATAATAAAAGCCTCCTGAAAGTCTGCCATTAAATGGCTCAATTATGCAGAATTATTTAAAATGTAATGCCGAAGAAGAACATTTTGTACTTTTCTAGAGTGCATACACATAAGAATGACCTTAGGAAGTTAGTTTAATTCATTAATTCATTAAAGGTACATTTATTGTGTATCTGCTATGTGCTAGGCATTATGATGGACAATAAAAATACAAAGAGCAATCAAATTGATCTGAAAAATAGTAGGGGGCATATAGATGCTGCTGGTGAGAGAGAACAGAGATGAGCTAATAAAGTGATTATAATCATAGCTTCCATGAGCTGAGGGCTTATCACATATCGAGGGAATGTACTAGGGCTTTATATGAAGCACTTCACACCAACGCTGCAGGATAAGTATAATAATCTTCTCACAGATAAGAAACCAAATGGTTGATGGATTATAAAGGGCTTTGTAATGACATACAACAAAGTTTAGATTTTATTTTGTATGTAATGAGGAAATATTTTCAAGGTGAGGAATGATAGGATTGAAGTTTTGTTTTAGAAAGATAACTTTGGTGTTGCATTCATTTTCGTATAGTACCACTTTCCCTGGCTAAAATGTCCACCACCCAAAGATATGATATTTTGGGGGGAACTGTGTGATTCTCTAACTAATCCAGAGTTTATCACCAATAGAGCCCCATATGAATTAAGTACTATATGGTTTCTGGAAAACATAGATTGGATATCACTATTCTTTATTTTTTTAAAAAGTCACCTTTAATGATTCCCATTAATTAACCAATGGAACTCCATTCTGAGACATCCACGATCTGCTCCTGAAAATTGAACAGCCTTGTCTCCCACTAAATTCCTAATGCCCTGAAGTCTTGCCACACTAGTCTCGTCATTGTTTCTGAAAACACTAGATTCTATCATGGCTTCCCACCCCAGTTCTCCTGATGTTCCAACTTAGATTGCCTTATTCTTTTTTCTATCAGGTGCAAACCTCACTCATTCTCCAACATCTACTTTCCAAAGTTCTCCCTCTCAATCATCTTAGATCAACCACTCTTTCTGGTTTCCTTCAGCACTCTGTCTGTCCTTCTACAATATCACCTTTTCATTCTGCTTTATATTTAAGCTATTTGTTTCTAAGTCTCCCTCCCTCTAGAATATGTTTGGTAAACAGCCTGAGAGTACTGGTCTTGAATCTTTCATCCAAGTTTTACAAACAAAAAAGGAAAAGAAGCAAAGTGTATTGTATACTTGGTCAAGTAATGATGTCCAAACGCTGCACTGCCATAACCGATGCTCAGTAACTGACTGGTGAATGAGATAGAGTCATTCATTCAATCATTTACTCACTTTTTCATTCATTCAACAATTCTATATGTTCACATTTAGTAGAAACTAAAGACTGCTTTATAAAAAATTCTCTGTTCATTTGAATAAAAATCTTTTACAAATCAACAAACTAAGAAAAATATCCATTATAATTACTACCATTAAATCAAATAATGGGACATTTGAAGAGTACATACCATGTTAGAGGCAGGAAAACTTGTGATAAACTGAGAATTGTACCAGCTCACCATTTAATATCACTGCCTCCGTACAGCCTATAGATATTTATTGACTGTCTCAGACTAATGTGTGAGTGCCTGTGAAACTGGCAGAAATATATGAATTACCTGCCCAGAGATACTAATAGATGTTAAAACAAACAAAACAATTTTATAGCACCACAAGGGAGAAAAGACTAACATTTACAAAACTGTTTATTGTCCAGGCAAGACTGTAGATTCCAAACATATTATCTCATTTAAATCCTGATAAAAACACTAAGATGGCTAATGTTTACACATTTAAAATAAAAACATAACTGAGTATGAGAATCTTAATCAAATTCCCGGAGGCCACAATATTAGGAGGCTGGAGAGCCAGAATTAAAAAGCATAGAGGCCTTAGACTTTTCCATTTATATTACATTATTTCTTCTTAGGATCTACTTCTAAACCAAAGAAGTTGAAATCAATGTGGATATATATTTTAATAGAAGGGTTAATGGAAGAGTGGGATTTTAATATAGGCATCAAAAGATAGAAATTAATAGGTAATATTTATTGAGTACTTACTACTGTTCTGAACATTCTGGATATATTCACGCATTTAATCCTTACAGCAATATTTTTGGAGGTAAGTAATATTATTATTATTACTGTTATAACTGTGCAGTATGGAAACTGAGACAAAGAGAAGATAATAAACTTTCCCACAAAGTCACAAAGCTGGTAAGTGTTGTATAGACTTCCTTGTCTATAGCCCACAGAATTTAACTATCATGCTATACTGCCTTATTAGTCTGTAAGGGTATTTAATGTGATGGCTTGAATAAAGTTTCAAGCATGGGGCTATTGCCACCACATTGGAAATTAGGGCTTCTACATATGAAATTTGGGGGGGACACAAATATTCAGTCCATACCACTAGCACTTCCCAAATTTTTTCATGTCATGGCACACATAGAAAGGGGTAATATTTGTCTTGCTTGCTTGCTGGGATAAACTGGGAGGGATTTGGAGCCTTAGAGGAGGCTCTGCTGGACTAGATATGACTAACCCCTGGAGCTCCAGTTGCCACTAGGCCTCCTTGAGGGGATCAATAACCATTCTACAAAGTTTGGCAAACTACACACTGTACAAAACCACAAGCTCTTCAGAACACAAACAGCATCAGCCATTATAATCACTGTCTCAGAGCCTCCTTTTGGATCTTTCACAATTGAGCTGATATTTTTCTGGAGAACGACATTAGTGTAGAAAGGGGTTTCCTAGGAGGTTGATCAATAATCACTGGAGAAAAGATGAGGATATTTAGAAAACTGCTACAGGGCATAGTACAAATTCCAAAGAAGTCCACATTGGAAAAGAGCAGATCAGATAGTTGACTTTTCTTGAAGATAATGTTTCTAAATATTTATAATTTTACAGTTCCCTGGGTGTCAGCAAGAATGTTGAGAAAGTAAAAGGAAATCACCATTTCTTCCTGAAACAGATACTTTTTTTTTTTTTTGGACAGATTCAGTAATCATCAATAGTTTAATCTTCGTAGAATAAAAGTTGAAGAAATTTCCTAAAAGTGGGGAAGAAAATCTTCTTTTTTCTCAGCGGAGTACAGCTAACATGCAACATCAGGTCCTTTTGTACTCATATGGGGCCAAAATAAACTATGTGGGAAATTAAGATCCCTTTTCCTGAAGTGTCCTTCTTCAGTCCAGAGTGGGACATTGATTAAAAAGAAGGAGGCTTGTGGTGTTAGGGTGATCATCTTGGTCACCGCACCCTGGACACAACTCTAAAATTTCATGTCTTGGACACTGAGATGCAGGAAGAGAGTTTTGAACTTTCTATCTCATTGTTATTTGTATTCTGGTGCTTCATTAATCTCTCTTACAAAACGTAGACTCTTCCCTGGTGCCAATTATAGATATAGAGGATCTTACATTTCTATCTAGAAAACAGCTATCAACAGGACATCACCATGTCTCATTTCAGACTAGACTCACATAATCACAGCAATAAATACCCCCAAAAAAGAGTCATTAAAAAGCCTGTTGAATTTGATCAGATACTTCAGTATCTGCCACTATTCCTACAGTATGACTCTGAAGTACTCAACTTTATTTTCCCCACCTTGATGTACAGGAAAGATGACATTTAGATTCTAACACATTCTCATGGATTTACCTAGGATTATTTGCAATTTCTAGAGTACAAACTAAAACATAACCCATTTTTCTCCCACTTAATAAAGCATATTAGAAAACACAGGTGTATAACTTTATTATAGGGACAGTCTTATGTTTGTTTTGATTTTTAAAAGAATAAATCATACACTTCAGAAATTTATTAATAGCAACAAATTTATTGTAACGCATCTCACATGATTGAAACACACCAGTATTTCTTATTACTGGACATAAAAATCACTGTGCAGATTATGTATCTCATCCAACAAACAATAACTGAGTACCTACTATGTGTCAGGGCCGTGCTAGATATAGGAGACCACAGATGAATAAACAATGTTTTTCCCTCCAAATGTTACAGTCTATTGATGTGAGCAACTGGGCTTTGATCTAGCTTTGGGAATGAGGCTATGAATGGGCAATAGCTCACTGTGGGTAGTAGACAGCAGAGAAGCAGATGCTGTGAACTGACTGATTAAAACAAACAAAAAGTCTTCAGACTACCTGACTCATTTTGGTTTCCATCCAAAGAAGAGTCTGAGACAAGGACTTGATGCAGATAGTAATTGGGAAGGTGACCTCAGAAGGCAGTACTGAAGGAATGATGAGAGTGAGTCAGGGAGGAGGACTGGCAATAATAAGGATAGGTCAAAGAGGCCAACAGCAGTACAATTCCACAGGATCTCTGACATACATATATAATGCCTCCAGTGGTGTCCATCTGAAGGGAATGGAGGCTGGAACATTTCTTTTCCAGCTCTGTTCCTCCTTTGGTTGAGAGTCGCCCCTGCAGGGAATTAAGCTGCCATTCTAGTTCCCCAATCCAGTGTAGATTTATTGAGCTCTCCCAGCATTGGAAAAGGCCCTGGGCCAGAACATGGAAGACCACCACAGACGCCGAGTCTGGGCTAACACTGAACTGATTCAGTGTGGCTGGAATTACAGGTGAACTGAGGGATATGTCCCACAGACCGGCTAAAGCAGACTATAAAGATGTCTGGGGGTGGAGCATAGACACTGAGCAATCTGATCTAGCACAACCTGATCTAAAGGATGGTCTGGGGAAAGGTTAGACCGACATCTTTTTACTAAATTACATTCCACGTAAAGTGTCTCTGACTCCCGCAAGAAGTCAAACTTTGGGTTAGTAAATCCTGACACTGCCCAGCTTAGAAACAGAAATATGATGATTTGCTAATCGGCTTACCTGATTCTCTGGCTATGATGTCAAGATCAGACTCTTAGCAGTTCTTATGAAAATGCTGACACTCATTCACCAATTACCCTCTAGGAGTTGATATATGTCGATCTCCCTGTGTTTCAGGAGAGAAATCTTTGAATTGCTTTAGGGAGCTTTTCCAAAAATGGTGATGCATTTTTGCATCATTTTGTCATGACTGGGCCTACTGAAAATTTCCTGACATTCTGAATTCATGGCAATGTTACCTGTGCTGTTGTAGTTGGTTTGCATTTTTGTTGTTGTTGTTGTTTTGTATTAAAGTAGAGGAGAAATAAGAAAAGGTGACGGGTTGCATAGAAATGTATTAAGATTGAAGGCTTTCAACATAAATGAGATTTATAGAAAGTTATTAAGACCTTTAAGCTTCTATAAACATTTCATCATTGCTGACAATATCTACTTTCGTTAACTCTGCCCAAGCAGTTCCTGTGTTGCTGTAAGGCTGAAGGTGAGTTTATTTTGCAATTTAGCAAGCAGCATAGGAGCTTTCTGGAGAATTTTGGTTTGGGGGCCCAGATCATAAAGTTAAACAATAGATATTTTATGGTTACTGGAGAAGAATTTATAGGCCCTTCATGCCTTTATTATAATGTATAAAGGATATGACTGTATTCCTAATCCCTAGAAAATGTGGTGGACGGGTACATTATGGACTCTTATATGAACATATGTAGCATCCCTTTGACCACAAGTGGGCAAGTCTTTAAAAAGGTTCTGGGAGAAATAAAAGAGCCCCAGGGACCATTTAGGCTCGGTTGGTGAGTTCCATTCTGAGACATCAAATCCAGTTGCACAGAAACCCAATGTCAATATTTACAAAGCTCTTTCCATCTCATATCCATTTCCTTTTCATTTTATCCTTTATCTTCCCCTTTTCTTTGCTCCCTTTTCCTTGATCCTCTTCTTCACTCTTTATTCCATTTGCTCTTATTTTCCCCATGCCCAGTGGTCAGTCCACAGTCTGTGCATCCTGAAAGAGGCTTCAGTGATGGAAAAGAAAAGGCCCCAAACAAAGCCATCGACGTCTAAGACAGGGAGCTCTGGAGGGTGGTGGATGGTGATTGGGGCCAACCCTGAGGATGAGAGTGCTCAGGGCTCTGAGGCTCTTAACCCAGCCAGCAAGCCATTAGGCTTCTGCAGGCCTGATGGCTGTATCAAGCCTCACGATTTCAAAACTCTTCTGCACTGACAAGGACTTGCTAATTTCAAACTTTCTAACCAATTACAATCACAAGGAACTGTGGACAATGATCAGTGAGCAAAGTGAAAGTGCTGGGGTGGAGGGGCCCTCACAGGTTTCACTCTGCTGGTAACATGCAGCTGGGACTCTGCTCAGTGAGTAAATAAAAACACAGTACAAAATACAAACGTGCTCAGTGGGTCCCTCTGGCTGTCTTGTTCCCAGTAGTGGGGTATGTAGGAACCTTGTCCTGCATTTAGCCCATTAATTTCTGATGGTGTTAATTAAAAACTTTTGATGCTGATTTGAATGGAAAATACCTCAGACAGTGTTTTCTTTATTGAAACACCAAGTTCCAAGTCTTGGACTATTAGGTTAAGCTCTGTCATCAGTGAGACCAACATAAATGCTTTTCATACCATCTGCTTTGACTAATAATAATAATAATGATAAATGAAAAAGAAGAGCAACTTTAGATTGAAACCCCCTTATTTTAATCTGTATTTTTTAAAGGACTAAACTGGGTCCCTGAATGTAGAACATATGATTCAAAAAAATCTTTTTTCAAATCCTTATAGAACATTCAAATCACCCAATGTTCCAGGACCTGAATTTTTTATATTTTCAAATGGGGAAAGCTGCTTAAAATAAGTGAATCAGCTGCTAAGTGATTTCTCTCTGTCTCTTCCCCTACTCTCCCTTTCAAAACTCTGAAAAAATGCTTAAAATGGTATATGAAATTGATATGTGCTGCTTAAGAAGCTTAATATAATTACTGAGGATGCAGAGTTTCTATTTAAAAACAAGATAGGTGAGGGCAATAGAAACTGAGTTGTGAGCATTCATCCCTTATGAGGTGTGGGGAATGCTTCCAAATGTTTAATCCACTGAGCAAGGTAAAGGGGTGCATAGTAGTTATTCACAGATTTCTCTGTCCTCCCGGAAACCTAGGGAAACCTGGGACATCCAGGGAGCAATGCAAGGGGAGAGTGTGACAGATGCTGTTCAAGAAGAGAGCAAATAAAAAGTCCATCTCTGCAATCCAACACTTTTGTGAAGTACTAAGCACACCACCAAAACATCCTGATTGGTTTCTGAGACTCTTCTCCAATTTTATTTTTTAATCATATTTCCTCTTACACCAGGGCCTGAAGCTTTGGACATCTAGTCTGAGAGGCCCCATGAATGTCCTCTCACAGATGACAGCTTTTCTTTTTCTCTTTGTGTTTTCATATACCTAACTATCATTTTCCATCTCCTAACCTATTTATTCACACTGTTTGCAATATTATCTGAATCTTTAAAAGACCACAAGATTTTCTTTTTTTACTCTGAAGGTCTTCATCACTCTTGTTCTTGTTTTCTCCATAAAGGCTAAGCACTTTGGCAGATCTCCTTTCCTTCCCTCCCTAAGCACAGGCTGCATTGACCTCACCCTCTTAGAAAGGTTTGCAGAATTGGCCTCCCAGCCTGATGGGACATGATAGTGATCCTTCAACAACAACAAAGACGACAAGGACAACAATAACAGAAAGCACTCACTGTAAAGCAAAAAGCAGGTGAGGGGAATATGTAGGGCAATAGAACTAAAACTCTAAAAGGGAAATAGGCCTGAGGGAACCACAACATGAACCTATTTGTTCACAAAATTTATGATGTTTCCCCCAGAGAAAATTGATAGGTGGTGTTGTCTGTAAAGAACTAGTAAATGTAAATTAATAGATATGTAGCAAATGAGTGCACTTAATGATGATTTTCAGCTGAAATGATTTTTTTTTTCCTAGAGACCAAGTTTTTGTTAAACTTAATCCTTACTCTCTTCCCTCTCCAGCAGCAGAAACATCTGGTCAGTTTTAGATTCCCCTTGGATTTCCAACTTCAAAGGGAATTATAAAGAATAACAAATTCATGTACCAGCACTAAAAAAAAATTAGAGCAGCAGGAGAGAATGGTAAAATTGTCCTTATTTGACTGCTAGTGACAGGCGCCACAGGCAGAACTACGAGGAAAGACAAAGGCAAGATCACCAGTTGACAGCCCAAGTTACTGGAAAGGACTGAATCTTTGGCTAGATACAAATATGCACAGGGCCCTCACAGACTATAAGGAGCTTGCTCCTTGCTTACGTGAAAAATAAATAAATAAAGTGTAAGGAGTAAGAAGGTAAAGAAAAAAAAACAAGAAATGGGCTCACATGTACCTGTCACATAGCAAGCATCAACAAAAGTTTGTTGAAAGGGTGATCTGGAAAGAATCTTAAAGATTCACTTAACATATGGGTTTTTTATTTAATTTGCAGAAAATGGTGTGAGTTCTGATTCTACAGAGGGCTGGATAAGCCATCCCAGAAATAACTCAGGCTCTTAAGAATCTACTAGACCTATCATGTCCTCATAGAAGATTAGACCTCCAAGACTCAAAAGTAGTCTGTTTCTTCCTTGCTCTGGATCCTTATCAAAGGATGGCTGTAAATCAAAGTCCTACCAGAGTGGAGGAATAGAGTTCGAATGAACTATTGATACCTGTGGCTGTGCCAAAGTTGTGCTTGACATCACTTTATAGAACTGGATTTACCCTTCTCCTTTGTCATTTTCCTAGCAAAACTGAAACACAATTCTTAGAGAGCAGGTCTTGATGTAATCAAACATTAGAAAATAAGAACAGTTAAAGAAAGTACAATTTTGTCATTGTAATTACCTCTTACAAATAGCCTTTCCTCTTTCCTGTTTTATGTGCAATGTGTGCAACAACAAAAATAAAAATACAGATATGATTAGCCAATCAACTTGTTTGTGGACAAAGAGAGAGAAAGAGCTAAGGGCTAAAATGTCTTAAATAAGTAATTATAAAGGTCTTTAAACTTAGCATTCACAGGTTACAGATCCCCACACCACAAATACATTAGGTTGATTCGCAGAATGGCCATCAGAAACTTAGAAAGCAAATTGCTTTTGATAAAAAAGTATATGTCAACGGCACCTTAAGAATATTTTATAGAGTAGGATAGAACAAATAAAACAATTTCCTATGGAGCCCAGCACGGTTTGCTAATGCATCAGTTGCCCCAAAAGCAGAGACCATCTCCAGAGGAAGTTCCTTATATCACAGGCTTTGAGTAATCGCTAGTGAAGGGTGAAAAAACGGAGACTTCTCAGCATTTCCAATGTGAAAGGACTGAGCTGGCTACAAAATCATCTCCTTGAATATCTTTGCCTTGAGTGGAGTTTTCATCCTTCTCTCACCACTCCAGGTAAAGCAGGTAAAGCAGTTACCTCAGTAAAAGAATGCCATAATTCCCATCCTTATGTTAATTGTGTATGATGGTGTGTTATGTGTCTAATAAAGTTTATCCAGAAAATATGCCAACTTCTTGAAACATAGGTCTGATGACATGAACAAAACGGTTTTTTTTCTTTTGTAATTATCTGTATTTAAGTCTAAAATGAAAGTCCTGGCTTGATGGGGGATTTTCAAAGGATTTCCTGCCCTATATAAGCAGAATCATCCAACCATGATTATGAACTAAACTAGAGGGAAGGAGGTAGAGGATATGGAATACTACTTTATTCCAAGAAGTGCTGTTTTATAGCAAATGTAACAATTGAACAAACACCAGACCCAAAGGCCAAGCATAAGAAAGCGCCACACACATACACCAAGAAGTGAACACTATCATTAATCATAGTAGTAGTAATAATAATAATAGCTGTTGTCGTGATGAGACATTTAAAGTTCACTTGGGCATAATGAATAATACTTTAGCTAGAAAGAACTATTGGTAAACTTACTCTTCTCTATAAAAGTCACTTTATATTCTAGGTTTATATGACATGAGCTACATAATCCAACACCACATGTAAGAAGAGGATGCAGGAAAAAGTGAAGACTTACACCTTCATTTCAGTTGTTGTGTTGTCAGCATCAATCTTAAAATAATGATGAAAAGATTAACTGTTTTAAAATATGGGTATTATGGGTTATGGTAAAATATCCTTGCAGCTTTAAAATAGTATAGTAGCTAGCTCCTACCTGTCTTTACTTGGAAGGCCTGCTTAAACACCAAGCTGTCAGATACATTCCTGACCCTTTGAGGACATTTTAACAATGGTAATGCCAGGCCAGGATAAAAAGAAACAGAAATGATCAGAAGACCGAGGGGAAAAAGAAATGAGATGGAAAGAAAAAAATAGTTTGTACTGTTTACACCATCCAGTCTGGCAATTTTTACAAATGTTTTCTGTTTGCTTGGGATAGTTTATTGCTTATGTTATTTCTTTTCTTTCTTTCTTTTCCATGTGCTTTCCTCCACCAACTTTGTTTGAAAATATTTTGTATGTGTCCATACTGTAAACCCTCATATTTTTCTAGAGATTTGGTGCAGTGGGGAAGCTCTTATTTTTTCCTTCCGCAAGGGTTAGGCACATGAATATTCTAGCTACTCACTTTCGAGGCCAATGGAAAATGTGCTCTTAAGATTAAACAGACATGAGTAACACATAAATCCAGTTTATACTGATACAGGATGTTACGCAGTTACTTACATCCTGAATCTCTGATGAGTGGAACATACCTGTTGGAATAGTCACTGATCTGCAGGTCAAAGACAGCCAGGAAGGATAAAACCTTCACTACTGGTCTTCTGCAGACAACCTACTTGCATGAAGCATTCCTCCTTGTGGCTCTGTGTATAAAGGAGGTGGTCTAGCCATGGGAAACTGACCCACAGAAGGTTCTTTAAATATTCTCAGGATAAATTGGAGTAACACACACAGGCACACAGGCAGTGAGTACCCTTTGTTCTGCAAGGCACCATCTCCCTCCACGCCCACTTCCCCAAACATAGTGCTTTTCTGAAAAATTATTCAGGCTATTAATGGATAATTCCTCCCTTTTCAGACTTCCTAAGTACCTCCTTAGGAAGAAACCTTCCGTTTCTGCCAATAAACCTTAAAAAACTATAAACATGTAAATCCAGTGTTACATTTGGTTTAAGTATTTTCACCATATTTATCTAGGATGGGTTGGCTGCAGCCATGCTGGACTTCTGAGTAGTTAGAGGGCTATGTTTTCCTTTCACCTCAAATGTGGAATTGTATATAACACAGCATATATCCAGTAATGAGTATAATTAATGCTGCATCGATCTGGCATGCAAATTATCATCCTAAGTTTGAGTCAAGTAAAAAAAAATACCAAAAAAAAAAAAAAAATTCATCCAAGAAACCTAGCCAAATCTGTAAAATGTCTCTCTAGTCAACCAAATTGTCCTTTGGCTTATAGATGTGCCTAAGAATGTTATGAAACACACTGATGAGATTTTATGATCAATTGTTACATTTGAGAAAATGTGATGACAGTACACCCAGAAGAAAACTACTCCTCTACACAATGATTAGAACTATTCATCTGAATGTTTTTAGTATTAAAATGTAAAAAGTTCTGATGGGTCTGAAATACTGATGGACTAAAATGCTATAATGACTGGGCTTTGCTTCAAAATAACATGGTGGTAGCACAGGAAAACAATAGACCATGAGTTAATCACTGTGCAAGCTGGGTTACGGGTACATGGGGGTCATTGTAGTGAACTGCTTACATTCATGTATTTTAAATTTTTCATAATAAAAATTTTAAAAATTTATACTGATTTGAACTTTCATTCATTTACTCATTATTTATTGACTGATTCATTTACTTTTTATATGTAAGACTATGGAAACAAAAAGTTAAAAAAAATACTCTTGTTGGACATTTAGGTTAAGTAAGCTATTCCTCTTCAGAAATAGTACATATTTATTTAAAATGATGTTTATAAGGACTATGTAATTACATGTAGAATTCTGAGGTTAAATTTTGAAAGCAGGACATAAAATTATATGGAAAGTATGATTACAGCATGTTTTAAAAAATATATCCTCAGGGGAAAATGAGCGTAAAGAAATATATCAAATGGTTATTAATGGTTGGATTTAAATTACAGAAATAATTACTTTAATTTTTCTTCATTTTACTCCAATGTGTTTTTCCAAATTATTTTTAATAAGTATGCATCATTTTTAAATGAAAATAAATATTTATTCATTAGTGGATAAGATGTGCTCTCCTTTCCCAAGGAGCTTTTTATTTACTAAAACAGAGAAACTACAAACACACAGCATTACCCTGATAGTTTAAATCTTCATACCTAGAAGTGAAATACACCCACAGGAAAAGAAATGTCAATACAGATTTTATCTGAACGTAGAAACATAAAGAGCTTTCTGTGTGTTGGATAGAAATACGGGAGGAACTGGCTTCTTTGCAAGCCAGAAAGAGTGTGAAATTCAGGCCATTTTGTGATGAGATCATTTCGCAATGAATGCAGGGAATGACAAATAAAAGTTACCAAATGAGCCTGTCCCTTGAGTTCTTAACATTCTCACTCTTTCTTTTGGGGCAGTATAATGACTAAAGCTTGGGAGTGGGAGTAGGGAGTTACAATCTAAAGGCTTGTGCCCTTTCCTGGCAAGATGGGTACATTCAGAAAGACAGATAGATGTACAACAGAATTAGAAACAAAAATACAGTAGACAACTGTGGATTATGTGTAATGGATATGTAAAGTCTCTGCTAGAAAGCTATCTTTATTACCCCAAGAGATTACTTTCCTTATTTTATGCAAATTCATATAAAGTGAAGTCAAGAGTGTAGCTGCTAAAAGTTTGGATGAATATGATGCTCATGACTAAATAGGCCTGGCTAGAGCAAGGGAGAATATATTCAGATGCCAGGTATGTCACCCCTTTACTCCTCCTCTCTCTGGTATATCTGCCAGTGTATTTCTATGCGGGCCAATCTCTAGCAAACTCAACTCTTTCAAGCTCTGTCTGACTTGATGATGTTCTACCAATATACCCTCAGTCCTGACCTGCACTCTCCTCCCAGCCACTGAACTCTCAAGAATTCTAGAAACTTTGAATTTTGAAACTTTACCAATTCTCACTAAAAGACACATAGACCCCAAAGTTTCAAACCTAGGCTAGCTTGAAGCCCTGGTGTCAGTCCTCTTACTTAATTGGTAATGTTGGTGGTAGTGGTGAGGATTGTCCACGTCCCCTTCGTTTGTGCATACACACAAGAGCAGTCATGTCTGGTTTTAAGGCTGATCCACGTGAAGTAAATGCACCTCAAATGTGCAGCATATCATCGAATAATAACATGTAGCTCAAAGCATCACAGAATATGTTTGGAGGATTTTGTTTGCATAATGCCAAAACATCCAGTGCTCCAGATGGAAACATCAGTGCCCAACTTCACCAAATCACCTTCTCTGTCCACTCACGTGTCCTCTGAATACTTCTACCCCAGTGTAGCAAAATTACTATAAACCATTTGTTGAACTCTGTGACAACATGTTCTCAAGATCATGTTTCTTATCATTCTAAATGATGGTATTTCAAATGAACAAATAGGATATGAAATAGGTACCCTTCACCAATGTCAAAATACGTTTAGTTCAAATTTAGCACTTGAGGTGGTGGACTCACCACAGCTTTAGGTTTAAGTCTTTCTGAGGTTGGGAGAAATATACTTGACTTCTTTGTACCTCAGTATTTTGGACCGCCATTTAGAGATTATGAAAGTTGCTTACCAGATGACAACGTCACGAGGAAAATCCAGTTAGTGATGGTGAAACATTCTGAAATGAAAAGAGCACTGTGGCTGCTAGGTATTTAATAAATCTATGACAATCATAGAAAATAACCCCATTTACTTTTCACTCAGGCCACTGACACACTGATACTATGTAAAACGTAAAGGATGCTCCTCTTTGGGAATGAAAATACAACTGTGCCCTGAGAAAGTGCTTTTGTAGCTGTTTGTGTGCTTAACTTTAAGGCTCTAACCAGTTGCAACCAGTTGTGAATGACTTGCTGCCTATTTCTGTAATTCACTGTAACTTGTGTTGAGAAAGTTATGTTTCATGGTTAATTATCTGTGGTCTGTTTAAAAAAATAAATCAAACCATTGTGAACCACCAGGATTTGCAGCTCCATTTGAACTTTATTGTACTTTTGATTAAACATTTTGTAAATAAAAACAAACTGGTTTCTTCTTGTTTGGGGTTGTTTGTTACTTGTGTTCTGGATATAAATATTGTGGCAATAGCGGTAGAACAAGCTATGGATTATTTACCCCTGGTTTCATGAGTTGTGAGTTACTGGCCTTATCCTCTTCCATGAGTATAAATAAATGTATAGCGTTATATTCCAAGTCCTGTAAGACAACTGGAATGAGTGAACTGAAACCTTTCAAAACCAAAACCTTTTATGCTAAGTCACAGAACAACAAAACAAACCCCAAATTAACATTTAAAAAGCTTCTACTGTGGAGCAACAAAATCCCCAAATATTATTTAATCTGCATTTAAAAAACTGCTTCCCTAACAAGCAGCAGTCTACCAATAATTCCACACACATGTCATTTCACTGCTTTTATAATGGAGACACCATAGGTGGTTTTACCAGAGATCACCTCCCACCCCCAATATCACCACCAGGATGAGGCCTTGAAAATAGCCAGAATAGTAACTTAAGCCAAAAATGATTTAGCAAAATCAGGAATTACTGTAGCTAAAAGTAATGAAACAATATATAAAAGAAGAATTCTATATAAAGTTTGTCTGTTGTCATCATCCTAGGACCTGTATAAATAAAAGGAGTTTAAAAAATAATTGCCTAGAGAAAATGAGAAAAGCCAAGATTCAAAGGACCCTGTGGCAGAGTGTAAGAGGAGTATATTTGAGACCCAGAATCATTATATCCCTAACACATTTGCATATGAAACTTAACCGGGATTACCAAAGTACCTTGCTCAAAATTATGGTTTTTAAATGATCCAATGGTCTGTGCAGCACTGACCATTACAAAGGACCTCTAGGAAAGATATAAAATTTCCTTCTGCAATTTGTTATTTTTATAAAGACAGAGACAGGATAATAAGGGTTTTCTTATAAAATGGGGTGGTCACCCCTTGCTGAAGCTTGGAGTGCTGCATCTGGTTTCACCTTACCCCTTTATTACTCACATTACTTACTGCTTACCTGCATAAGTACTAAGAGGGAACAGCCACCACAGCTCCCCAAAACATATTCATGAAGCAGATACTATGTGCCAGGCAAAACTAGAGTGATTCTTCTTGAAAACGTAAGTCAGTGACTGAGGTTCTTGCAACATTTAAAAATATCTATTGTGCCAATAGAAATGAGAAGCCAGGTTAAAAGAGTTGTGAAGTACTTCTGAAAATTTAGAAAATGTTTAAATCTTCCCCTAGATTCTTGAACACCCTGGGAATAGAAAGTTTAGGCCTGCCAGCCCTTCCTAAGTCTGGATCCCATAACGCAGAAGAAAAACTAGAAGTAGGCTATATGTTCTCTGTGACGTGGTTACAACCAAAAAAGAGGGCTGAATAGAATTGGCTGGCATTCATTGGGTGTTGAAAGGTCAATTCTGCCCCGAGTGTGGTTCAGAGAGTGCAAAAAAACTCACCGAGATGGAATTAGAAGATATTCTGATAAACTGAGGCAGGAAAAAAAGTCCAAAGATGTTTTACTCAAAGATGTTTTCCTCTCCTTCTTTGATAACCAGATGGCTCCAACTATTTTTGACAATCAAGAAAATGCTCCTCTATCGAGGTCTAAGTTTTCTTTTAAATCCAAGCAAACCCATTTGAAAAGTGGAGTATTCTAAATGATTCCCTGTATACAGAACTACACACCAAAATTAAGTGCTTGGCTACAGATGATTAATCATGTTACAATTACATTATAAAGAAACATTTTACATGGTGCAGAATTCATTTTGGTAATCAGGTACACACATACAAAACTGCCTATTGGAACCCATACTCAGCTATAACTGAGAAAACCATAATTCAAAAACATACATGCACCCCAATGTTCAATGCAGCACTATTTTCAATAGCCAAGACATGGAAGCAACCTAAACGTCCGTCAACAGATGAATGGATAAAGGATGGTATATTTATACAATGGAATATTACTCAGCCATAAAAAGAATGACATAATGCCTTTTGCAGCAACACGGATGGACCTAGAGATTATCTTACCAAGTAAAGTAAGCCAGACTGAGAAAGACAAATATACAATATCGCTTATATGTAGAATCTAAAAGAAAAAAATGATACAGATGAGTTTATATACAAAATAGAAATAGACCCACAACATAGAAGACAAACTTATGGGGCTTCCCTGGTAGCACAGCAGTTAAGAATCTGCCTGCCAATGCAGGGGACACGGGTTCGAGCCCTGGTCCGGGAAGATCCCACATGCCGCGGAGTAACTAAGCCCGTGTGCCACAACTACTGAGCCTGTGCTCTAGAGCCTGTGAGCCACAACTACTGAGCCTGTGTGCCACAACTACTGAAGCCCGTGCACCACAACTACTGAAGCCCGTGTGCCTAGAGCCCTTGCTCCACAACAAGAGAAGCCACTGCGATGAGAAGCCCACGCACTGCAATGAAGAGTAGCCCCCGCTCGCCGCAACTAGAGAAATCTCACCCACAGCAACGAAGACCTGACGCAGCCAAAAATAAATAAATAAAATAAATAAATGTATTAGAAAAAAAAAAAAAGGAGAAATCAAACTTATGGTTACCAAAGGGGAAAAGGGGGGAAGGATACATTAGGAATTTGGGATTAACATATACACACTACTGTATATAAAATAGATAACCAACAAGGACCCACTGTGTAGCACAGGGAACTCTACTCAATATTTTTTAATGACCTATAAGGGAAAAGAATATTAAAAAGAATAGATACATATATGTATAACTGAATCACTTTGCTGTACACCTGAAACTAACACAACATTGTAAATCAACTATATGCCAATAAAAAAGCTAAAAAAATATGAAGAGGGACACAGAAAAAATATATGTATGAATATATGTGTGAATATCCTGCTTAAAGACTAGAATATTGTGACAAATTTTCATTATATTCCACAAACATATCTATGTGAGCTACAGATTCTTTCAAGGAAAAAAAAAGCTGAAAGGAGACATATTTACAAAATACTTTAATAATGTATGCTAGCTTAGTCATTATTCATATTAAGACAACAAAAGATGTCCCCATGTCATCATACATACAGAGATATGACAACCCCAGTGATCTTGATCATTCAGTTTTTACAACACAGAGCCACATATTCAGGCAATGAAACCTGAAAAACCAGACAAAACTCTCCTGGCTTTGATTTTTATCTTTATGCACCAGATTTTTCCATACAAAAGGAATCCCAAATTCAATAGCTAACACATAAGTGAAAGTTAAACAAACTAGGAAATAGCCGGAATCTTTTATAAAAAGTAAGGAAAAACTCACCTCCTACTTTTAGTAAAATTAAATGAACCAATTTCATATGGCCTTACCATCCAGAAGTAAAGTGTGACCTAAAGGAATGATACTGATCCCAAATACACAGAGATGAACGTCAGTAGTTCCTACTCAGACCCATCCTCTCTACCGCCTACTTTCCTTATTGTATTAGGAACACTCAGACCTACCACCACACTACCTCTCACACACTGTGATCTCATTTTCCTCTAGCAGAAACCTCACAATGCTTAATGCTGTGCTCTCTAGCATTCTGTATCCATTTAAAAACCATTTGATAGGCCGAAACTAAAAGGGAAGAACAGACAAACCCCCAAAGCCCTCCAACCTCCCTCATCAGAAAAATGCCCCGTCCCCAGAGGACATCAGTCAGTTAAGTGAAACAAAATATCATAACAGGGAAGGAAGACTGATAAACCTTAGACAAATCTCACTGTGTTCCCATCTGGGAAGGGAGTTACTCCAATGAAAAAGTAGTGGGTGTGGGAAAGAAGCGAAGAGCTACAAAAAGAGAAAGAGGGAAAAAAATACTATTATAATATGTTTGAGACTTAAAGGCAGTACAATGAATCCAAAGGTGTTCCAGGGAATAGTGTGAGAGAAAGTTTTAAATGAATTCCAGAGACTACAGGTTCGTAAATGAAACTGTTGTTCAAAGGGTGAATTCTATAGGGAGTTTGAATTAAGTGTCTCTGCTGTAGCATCTAGATGTTTTCTCTTTCCTTAAGACTTTGGGGTTTGAATGTACTTTGTCATGAGAAAAAAACAGTAGAGCTTTATACAGCTCCCAAAGTAAAAAGCAAGAGAAAGACAGGGTTTATATAACCAGCTTTTTACATAAATATTACATCAGGATACATTTCAAATGAAAACACACACATACACACACACACAGCTGTCTTCCTTATCCTTTCTATTTTAAAATTCACTTCATATTTTAAATGTTGTTGATTTTTCACAAAATAAGTAAAAAAGCATTAAACACCTCAGAATAATTTTAGTCTTATATTACCTGGAAAATTTACCACATCATGGAGGGTCACAAAACCTTGTTTTAAAGCCAGTTAAGACACTGACAATTATGGGATGTTTTGCTGCAGCCCAGGGCAACTAGAAATGGTCGTGAATGTTAGCTAACTCCCTTCTCAACAGTCTGAGAAAAGGGAAAAAAAAGTGTAAGTTCTCCCCATCTGTTATTTCCTTTTTTTTCTTTTTGGCTGTGGAAAAGTAAAATTATGCAAGAGCTTTTGAATGTAAAGGCTGTGTGTGCTTTTTCCCTTTTTGTCTCTGTGTACCGGTTATGTGATGTTGCGTAACTGAGTACAGAGTAGGCGGTTAGCGTTTACTATTGATTTACACTATGCCATCTAATGAATTCAGAACATTAAAAAGAAAGGAGCAGGAGGGGAGGGGGGAAAAAAGAGAAAGAGAAAAACAGGGAGAGAAAAGAGGAGGACTGAACAGAGGGGAGAGAGAAAGAGCTTATTTAGAGAAACAATTCTAATGCCTGAAATAGTTTCATTCTTATTCCCTGTAGCTCTGACTTTCCGTTATTGTTCAGGTCTCAGAAAAACAGATTTGAGCTAGTGACCC